>NC_056436.1:14126493-14235121 GCF_018296145.1 Oncorhynchus tshawytscha | reverse complement strand
GGGAGAGCAAGAGAGAGAGAGTGTGAGAACTAACTTTCGCCCACAAACAGGTAATGGATAGACACACACCCATACTGTATACTGTACTTGTTTATATGGAAAATGGTGACATCAGAAAAAACTGTCAAATGAGGATGAAGCTTTACACAGATCACATACACACAAACAAACACACACAAATACACACCCAATCCTTTTCTACCACATACCGTAGTAAGTCTCTCCAGGGCTGAGAAGCGTTCCTCCCAGGTGGCAGTGGACTTCTCAAAGGCTTCGTGTCTCTTCAGTAGTTTCTCCACCTCGTTTATAGTCTGTCCCAGGTCTTTACTGGCCACATACGGCTCCTGAGCCACTAGCCACGCCTCCGCCACTGAGGCATCCCGCGCAAACTGGCACACCTCCAACACTTGGGCACAAACAAGACAAATGTGTAAGTATGCTATTTGGGCCCAGGTCTGGTGTTTCTGTGTTCACGCTGATCTATAGACTACAGTATGAGGACGGAAGGAAAAAGGGAATGTACAGCAGTTGTTGTTGTCATTGTGGTTGTTGTGGTTGTTGTTGTCATTGTGGTGGTTGTTGTTGTTGTCATTGTGGTGGTTGTTGTTGTCGTCATTGTGGTGGTTGTTGTTGTTGTTGTCATTGTGGTGGTTGTTGTTGTTGTTGTCATTGTGGTGGTTGTTGTTGTTTTCACTGTGGTTGTGGTTGTTGTCATTGTGGTTGTGGTTGTTGTCATTGTGGTTGTTGTCATTGTGGTTGTCATTGTGGTTGTCATTGTGGTTGTCATTGTTGTTGTGGTTGTTGTTATTGTGGTTGTTGTTGTTGTCATTGTGGTTGTTGTTGTACTCACAGAGCCTGAGCCAGTCCCATCGGTCGTCCCACTTGGTCATCATCTCCTTCTTCTTCTCCATCAGCTGGATCAGTTTCTCCTTGATCTGAGGGAGAACACGGATGACAGCATCATGGATGGTCAATTGAGTTCAGTGTTTAAATGAGGTAGTCACAAGATGTAGAAAAAGCCACATACTGTATCTGAAAAAATTTCAAGTGGCCCCAGGGTCTTTCCCAATTCCTTTCCTTGATTCCTTGCATACTCTCTCCTCGCCTCCTTCTCAAAACACATTGGAGGAGAAGGTCTGAGGGAAGTCAAAGGCGAGGAGATAGGATGCAAAGAATTGATATAGAGTCCTGGTGTTCCTCACCTCAGCAGAGTATTTGTGTTTGCATGCCAGCAGAGCCTTGCCGTGCGCCACACAGTCAGAGAACTGTGGTCCACGCTGGTCGATCTCAGACCTGATCCCCTGGTGGTACTTCATAAGAAGCTCTACTGATGACACATCCCTGAGGAGAGAAAGTTAGATGATAACAGGTTGTTTCTACCTATATCTCTCCATTCTCTATCACTCCATCTCTCCAGCCACTATCTCTCTAGCCTTTCTCTCCAGCAGGCTCTTTCTCTCCAGCCTCTCTCTCCATCCTCTAACTCGCTCTAGCCTCTCTCTCTCTTGCCTCTATCTCTCCTTCCTTTATCTCTCTCCATCCTATTTCTCTTCATCCTCTAACTCTCTCTTGCATCTATCGCTCTCTTGCCTCTCTCTCACCCTCTATCTCTCTCTACTCTATCCTCTATCTATCTCCCCATCCTCTATCGTCTATCACTCCATCGTTCTCTCTCTCTCTCCATCTCTTCATCCTCTAACTCTCTCACCCCCTATCTCTCAATCATCTCTCTCCATCCTCTCTCTCTCTACTCTATCTCTTCGTCCTCTATCTCTCTACCCACTATCTCTCCAGCCTTTATCTCTCCAGCCTTTATCTCTCCAGCCTTTATCTCTCCAGCCTTTATCTCTCCAGCCTTTATCTCTCCAGCCTTTATCTCTCCAGCCTTTATCTCTCCAGCCTTTATCTCTCCAGCCTTTATCTCTCCAGCCTTTATCTCTCCAGCCTTTATCTCTCCAGCCTTTATCTTTCCAGCCTTTATCTCTCCAGCCTTTATCTCTCACCCTCTTACTCTCCATCATATATATCTTTATCCTCTAACTCTCTCTCTTCATCCTCTCTCTATATCCTCTCTTCATCCGCTATCTCCTCATACTCTATCCATACTCTCTCTATCCATCCTCTCTCTCTCCATCCTCTCTCTCTCCATTCTCTCTCTCTCCATTCTCTCTCTCATCCTCTCTCTCCATTCTCATCTCTCCATCTCTCTCCATCCTCTCTCTCTCCATCCTCTCTCTCTCCATCCTCTCTCTCTCCATCCTCTCTCTCTCCATTCTCTCTCTCTCCATTCTCTCTCTCTCCATTCTCTCTCTCTCCATCCTCTCTCTCTCCATTCTCTCTCTCTCCATCCTCTCTCCATCTCTCTATCCATCCTCTCTCTCTCCATTCTCTCTCTCTCCATCCTCTCTCCATCTCTCTCTCTCCATCTCTCTCTCCATCCTCTCTCTCATCCTCTCTCTCCATCCATTCTCTCTCTCTCCATTCTCTCTCTCTCCATTCTCTCTCTCTCCATTCTCTCTCTCCATCCATCCTCTCTCTCTCCATCCTCTCTCTATCCATTCTCTCTCTCTCCATTCTCTCTCTCTCCATTCTCTCTCTCTCCATCCTCTCTCTCTCCATCCTCTCTCTCTCCATTCTCTCTCTCTCCATTCTCTCTCTCTCCATCCTCTATCTCACTGTACTCTCTTTCTCTATCTCTTCATGCTCTATTCAATTCAAGTCAATTCAATTCAAGGGGCTTTATTGGCATGGGAAACATGTGTTAACATTGCCAAAGCAAGTAAGGTAGATAATGTACAAAAGTGAAATAAACAATAAAAATGAACAATAAACATTACACATACAGAAGTTTTAAAACAATAAAGACATTACAAATGTCACATTATGTATATATACAGTGTTGTAACGATGTACAAATGGTTAAGGGTACACAAGGGAAAATAAATAAGCATAAAATGGGTTGTATTTACAATGGTGTTTGTTCTTCACTGGTTGCCCTTTTCTTGTGGCAACAGGTCACAAATCTTGCCACTGTGATGGCACACTGTGGTATTTCACCCAGTAGATATGGGAGTTTATCAAAATTGGGTTTGTTTTCGAATTCTTTGTGGATCTGGGTAATCTGAGGGAAATATGTGTCTCTAATATGGTCATACATTGGACAGGAGGTTAGGAAGTGCTGCTCAGTTTCCACCTCATTTTGTGGACAGTGAGCACATAGCCTGTCTTCTCTTGAGAGCCATGTCTGCCTGCGGCGGCCTTTCTCAATAGCAAGGCTATGCTCACTGAGTCTGTATATAGTCAAAGCTTTCCTTAAGTGTGGGTCAGTCACAGTGGTCAGGTATTCTGCCACTGTGTACTCTCTGTTTAGGGCCAAATAGCATTCTAGTTTGCTCAGTTTTTTTGTTAATTCTTTCCAATGTGTCAAGTAATTATCTTTTTGTTTTCTCATGATTTGATTGGGTCTAATTGTGTTGCTGTCCTGGGGCTCTGTGGGGTCTGTTTGTGTTTGTGAACAGAGGCCCAGGACCAGCTTGCTTAGGGGACTCTTCTCCAGGTTCATCTCTCTGTAGGTGATGGCTTTGTCATGGAAGGTTTGGGAATCGCTTCCTTTTAGGTGGTTGTAGAATTTAACGTCTCTTTTCTGGATTTTGATAATTAGTGGGTATCGGCCTAATTCTGCTCTGCATGCATTATTTGGTGTTTACGTTGTACACTGAGGATATTTTTGCAAGAATCTGCATGCAGAGTCTCAATTTGGTGTTTGTCCCATTTTGTGAATTCTTGGTTGGTGAGCGGACCCCCCTCTACCTCTCTCTTCTCTCTTTCTCCACCCTCTATCGTTCTATCCTCTATCGCTCTATCCTCTATCTCCCTCTGCTCTCTTTCTCCACCCTCTCTCTCTCTACCCTCTATCGCTCTATCCTCTATCGCTCTATCCTCTATCGCTCTCTCTCTCCACCCTCTATCTCTCTGCTCTCCTTCTCCACCCTCTATCGCTCTATCCTCTATCTCTCTCTGCTCTCTTTCTCCACCCTCTATCGTTCTATCCTCTATCTCCCTCTGCTCTCTTTCTCCACCCTCTCTCTCCACCCTCTATCGCTCTATCCTCTATCGCTCTCTCTCTCCACCCTCTATCTCTCTGCTCTCCTTCTCCACCCTCTCTCTCCACCCTCTATCGCTCTATCCTCTATCTCCCTCTGCTCTCTTTCTCCACCCTCTATCCTCTATCGCTCTATCCTCTATCGCTCTCTCTCTCCACCCTCTCTCTCTCCATCCTCTATCTCTCTGCTCTCTTTCTCCACCCTCTCTCTCCACCCTCTATCGCTCTATCCTCTATCGCTCTCTCTCTCCACCTCTATCGCTCTCCATCCTCTATCGCTCTATCCTCTATCTCTCTCTCGCTCTCTGCTCTCTCTCCATCCTCTTTCTCCACCCTCTCTCTCTCTCTATCCTCTATCGCTGTATCCTCTATCGTTCTATCCTCTATCGCTCTCTCTCTCCAGCCTCTATCTCTCCATCCTCTTTCTCTCTCTGCTCTCTTTCTCCACCCTCTATCTCTCTCTATCCTCTATCGCTCTATCCTCTATCTCTCTCTGCTCTCTTTCTCCACCCTCTATCGCTCTATCCCTCTATCTCTCCATCCTGTCACCCAAACAGCAGCTCTACTGATGGCATGTCCCTGGGGAGAGGTAGAAAGGTTATCATCTAACTTTATCGCTCTCTCTCTCCATCCCCTCACCCCTCCATATTGCCTGTCCACTCTCCTCCGTTTCCTATTGTGTAGTCATGAAGATGCTTTTCTATGCATATATTCAGTACGAGCGGGAATTAAACCCACAACTGTGGTGTTACCAACACCTGGCTCCAACGGAGACATGGGACCCCTTGCCTCCCCCCGCAGTCTTGGTTGCACTAGCTAGCTAGAATTTATGTCAACAGTCAGTCACAAGAGTTTACCGTGGTTTCTCCTGTGTCTCTATTTGCTGTATGGTGCTCTCCATCCAGGCCATCAGGTCTCGGACCATGGTGAAGAAGCGGAACTTGTCAGCTGTCTCCTCCAGGCGTTTCCTGCGGCCGTCACAGGCATCCAGTAGAGCCTTCCAGGCCTCCACCACCTCCTTCTCCTGGGCCTGGATCTCTGTAGCCTGGTCCCCAGCATACTGGGCGTGCAGACGGGCCGCTGTCTCCTGGAACTGCTGCACCTGGGGGGGGAGAAGGAGGGAGGTGGAGGTGCTTTTTCTATATCTATAAAACATGATACTGTTATACTATGGTGGTGACAGAGAGAAACCTGAATGTAGAAGACTTTCATGCCCTCTAAGTTAGATGCTGTTCTTTTCTTTATGGCCCTTTGAGCCGGATTTGAACAACTCCAATCACAACTGGGGTTCAGGGATATTGCAATGTGTTGCTACAGGGAGCCCTGCATGCCATAAACAAACAAACACTTTCTTTAGCTCCACAGATAAATTATTAGACTGTATTAGTGATTTAAATACTTGGACGGTTCACAACTTCCTCCAGCTAAATCAAGACAAGACTGAGGTACTTATTGTTGGACACAAAGCACAGAGAGAATCTGTCCACCCATTTTAATTCACGGGCTAAAAAAAACCTAGGTGTTATTTTAGATTCTGAACTCAATTTTGAATGACACATTATGAATGTGACCAAAATAGCTTTTTACCACCTGAGGCCCATTGCCAAGGTGAGGCCATTTCTCTCTTAAACTCATACAGAGAGACTCATCCATGATTTTATGACAAGCAGGCTTGACTCCTGTAATGCTCTCCTGTCTGGTCTACCCAGGAGAGCCACTGGTCAACTGCAAAACATACAGAATGCTGCAGCACGGGTACTGCCCAAGACCAGATGGAGAGCACACATTACAGGTTTTAAGCTCTCTGCACTGAGTGCCTGTGAGTTTTATAATTCATTTTAAGATTCTTCTATTGGTTGTTAAATCAATCCACGTTGGTGCACCCCAATACATGTCAGACATGCTTTAAGTCATGTACCCAAGTAGGTCCCTCAGGTCCTCTGGCCTTTTAACTATCCCAAAGTCTAGGACCAAGAGGCATGGAGAGGCAGCCTTTAGTTACTATACCTCTGGAATAGTCTGAGAACCTGAGGGGGCTGAAACTGTTGACATATTTAGAAGAGATGTTAAAACACATTTTTAGCTTTGCTTTACCTCGGGGTGCTATTCAGTCTTCATTGTTGCTGTTTTTTTATCCTCATGTTTGTTGTGTAGTAAATATTTCAGCTTTTATTTTCATTGTTCAAAAAAACAATCCTGTGCAGCACATTGTGTCGCATTCCATGTCTGAAATGTGCTGTATAAATAAATCTTGATATGATTACTCACCTTGATAGAACTTGAACTGTACAGTCGTGGCCAAACGTTTTGAGAATGACACAAATATTCATTTTCACAAGGTTTGCTGCCTCAGTGCCTTTAGATATTTTTTGTCAGATGTTACTATGGAATACTGAAGTATAATTACAAGCATTTCATAAGTGTCAAAGGCTTTTATTGACAATTACATGAAGTTGATGCAAAGAGTCAATATTTGCAGTGTTGACCCTTCTTTTTCAAGACCTCTGCAATCTGCCCTGGCATGCAGTCAATTAACTTCTGGGCCACATCCTGACTGATGGCAGCCCATTCTTGCATAATCAATGAGTGGAGTTTGTCAGAATTAATGGGTTTTTGTTTGTCCACCCGCCTCTTGAGGATTGACCACAAGTTCTCAATGGGATTAAGGTCTGGGGAGTTTCCTGGCCATGGTCCCAAAATATCAATTTATGTTCCCCGAGCAACTTAGTTATCACTTTTGCCTTATGGCAAGGTGCTTCATCATGCTGGAAAAGGCATTGTTCATCACAAAACTGTTCCTGAATGGTTGGGAGAAGTTGTTCTCGAGGATGTGTTGGTACCATTCTTTATTCATGGCTGTGTTCTTAGGCACAATTGTGAGGGAGCCCACTCCCTTGGCTGAGAAACAACCCCACACATGAATGGTCTCATGATGATTTACTGTTGGCATGACACATGACTGATGGTAGCTCTCACCTTGTCTTCTCCGGACAAGTTTTTTTCCGGATGCCCCAAACAATCGGAAAGGGGATTCATCAGAGAAAATTACTTTACCCCAGTCCTCAGCAGTCCAATCCCTGTACCTTTTGCAGAATATCAGTCTGTCCCTCGTGTTTTTCCTGGAGGGAAGTGGCTTCTTTGCTGCCCTTCTTGACACCAGGCCATCCTCCAAAAGTCTCCAACTCAGTGTGCGTGCAGATGCACTCACACCTGCCTGCTGCCATTCCTGAGCAAGCTCTGTACTGGTGGTGCGCAGCTGAATCAACTTTAGGAGACGGTCCTGGCGCTTGCTGGACTTTCTTGGGTGCCCTGAAGCCTTATTCACAACAATTGAACCGCTCTCCTTAAAGTTCTTGATCCGATAAATGGTTGATTTAGGTGCGAACTTACTGGCAGCAATATCCTTGCCTGTGCAGCCCTTTTTGTGCAAAGCAATGATGACGGCACGTGTTTCCTTGCAGGTAACCATGGTTGACAGAGGAAGAACTACAATTCCAAGCACCACCCTCTTTTTGAAGCTTCCAGTCTGTTATTAGAACTCAATCAGCATGACAGAGTGATCTCCAGGGTTGTCCTTGTCAACACTCACACTTGTGTTAACGAGAGAATCACTGACGTGATGTCAGCTGGTCCTTTTGTGGCAAGGCTGGAATGCAGTGGAAATATTTGGGGGGAGATTCAGTTCATTTGCATGGCAAAGAAGAACTTTGCAATTAATTGCAATTCATCTGATCACTCTTCGTAACATTCTTGAGTATATGCAAATTGTCATCATACAAACTGAGGCAGCAGACTTTGTGAAAATGTATATTTGTGTCATTCTCAAAACTTTTGGCCACGACTGTACATGGCTGTACACTAGCGCCATCTCTAGTCAGCATAATATATCTTAGTCTTAATGCTGCCTCTCCTGTAGACCTCTCAACTCCAGGCCAAACAGGCAGTATGGGGTTAAGGTGTACCTGTTTTCCCAGGGCGCTGATGTCCCTCTCGAAGGCGGCATGCATGCGGTGGAAGGCATCTGCCTTGCTGAAGTCTTCTCCCAGGTCAGCAGGAATCTCATTATGTTTCTCCTGGATTTGAGACACCAGCTCCTTCCCATCATCGAAGTACCTGAGAACGACCAGGACATTCTGTTACAGCTGACCCATCAGACCACACTGTGGTGTACACATATAATCTACTTTCAGAAGTCAGAAGTCAGATCTCAAACATCTATGAAATGTCTAAATGTTTTTTTTTGTGTTGGTCTTGTTTTGGAGCCTAGGCATACAAAGCCAAAACAGTTAGTGGCATTGATGAACCATTTGCCGTCATTTGTGTGCAGACTGACTTGAGCAGGTTGTGTGCAGACTGACTTGAGCAGGTCATGGGAGGCCTGTAGGAGCTGAACTCGGGTGTCTATGAGTTCCAGCAGGTCAGCCCAGCTCTCGTTGACGCTGTCCCTCCAATCAGCCATGGCAGCAGCCTCCGTGTGGCCCGCCTTGATCAGCTCATCTATCGTCTGGTTCACATAGTCCACCCGCTCCTGTCCCACCATCCCTGTCTCCCGGGAAAAGTCACGGAACTTGTCCCTCAGGATCTGGACGTTTTTGATTTGGAGAAGGAAACGGAAAATAAAATCATCTTAAAAATGTGAAGATAATAAAGCAATTATAAGAGCGTGGATATACGTCATAAGAATACAGAATATTACAGAGAGAACTAATACAAGGTGGGACTTCATGCTTGGACCATTCTCTATCCCTTCAGCTACCTAGAACTTGACATTTATTTGTTAGTTTTCCCCCAGCTTCAGTACCCCTGGGAAGCTCATTGAAGCCCTCCAGAGGTCCTAGCCCTCCCTCCCATCGTCTCCCGCCCTCCTCACTGTAACATGGTCCAGGTCCTGTCTCATCTCCTGTGAGGCGGCCACCACATCCCTCCCTCCCTCCCATCCTCTCCCTCCCTCCTCACTGTAACATGGTCCAGGTCCTGTCCCATCTCCTGTGAGGAGGCCACCACGTCCCTCTCAGCGATCCAGTGCTCCAGATCCTCCACCTCTCGGCTCAGCAGGAAGTGATGATAGACATGGTCCAGCTTCCTCCTGCGGTCTTCTGCCAAGTCCTTCAGACCAGCGTACTGTTTATCCACCTGGCCCTGACGACGGATGATAGATTCACTATGGGGAGAGAGAGACAGAGAATGAGAGACAGAGAATGAGAGACAGAGAGGGAGAGGGAGGAGAGAAGAGAAGAGAAAGATAGATACTTGAATTGAGAGAGATAAATGAATTGAATTGAGAGAGAGAGATAATTGAATTGAATTGAATTGAGAGAGATCAGGATAGAGAGAGGAGAAAGAGAGAGTGACTGACAAGATGAGACACTGTTTCATAGCCGTCTGATCTTTGATTGGTTAGAGACACAATCATAACCACACCCTCCCTCTCTCAAATACACTGTTACATAGTGAGGAACAAGAGACCAATTCGAAAAATGGATGAATACATTTATGCAACATAGTCTTGAATACTCTGAGGCCTACAGAGAAGGTAGTGACAAGCTACATTGTAATACGCAAGGTAAGATGACTGACAGATTGGTGTCTGGGTTCCACTCACCCATTAGGGTGGTCTTCATTCAGCATCTTCTGAGCACGATCAGACAGCTTCTGGATGGAGTCTGAGTAGACATCTACAGCCTGCTTCACTATCAGGTGACGCTTCGACATCAACATGGCACTCTGCTCATCCTGGCGAATGGGGAGAACAAATGAACACTTTAAAGTCACAACCTGTCATTTGTTTTTCAGCATCCCCACCACTTGGTTTGCTATAAAGGGAAATAAAAACCACTCTCAAATTAATCAATAGAGCTACCTGATAGTTCTAAACATTTTTTGTGAATAGTACCGTGGCCCTGTCATCAGCAATCATGTAGAGTTCCTGCTGTCCTATCCAGGCCTCTGCCTCCTCTCCTCCTCCCTCCTCTCACCTCCTCTCTCCTCTCTTTCCCTCGTCCCCTCTCCACCCCTTTCCTCTCCTCTTCTCCCCCCCTTTCCTCTCCCCTTCCACTCTTTCCTCTCCCCTTCCATCCTGACCTTGGCCTTGTCATCAGCAATCATGTAGAGTTCCTGCTCTCCTATCCAGGCTTCTGCCTCGTCAGCATCGTTGTAGTACTGCTGGGCCCGGTTAGATCCATTCAGCCGGTCTCTCCTCTTAGCCATCTCCTCCTGTAGCCTGGCCCACACCTCCTTCAGCTCCTTCACCTGGAATCAAAGCGATACACAGGTTTTCTATAGCCCTTTATACAAATGCTTTACAATATAGAACACAAAGAAAACACAGTCTCAAAAACAAACCGATAATCAGGGTTGAAGGAAATAGGAAAGGGAGTGTGTGTGTGTGTGTGTGTCAGTGGAGGCTGCTAATGGGAGGACGGTTCATAATAATGGCCTGAATGGAATGTTATCAACCACATGGAAACCACATGTTTGATGCCATTCCATTGACTCCATTCCAGTCACTATTATGAGCGGTCCTCCCCTCAGCAGCCTCCACTGGTGTGTGTGTGTGCACACCTGCTCTCCAATACGCTCTGCCTCCGGCCCGCCCTCCTCTGTAGCGGCTGATGCCATCCTCCGGCCACGCTCCAACACCTCCTCCACCCGCGGCTGGTGGCCCTTCATCTCCCTCTGTAACGTCTGGTTCTTCTTCAACAGCAATTGGACCGTCTGGAGGTTGCTGCCATGTTCATCTGACATCGCAAGGGGCAACCTCTCCTCTACCCAGAGCTACGATAGACCGGCAGAGAGAGAGAGAGAGAGAGAGAGAGAGAGAGAGAGAGAGAGAGAGAGAGAGAGAGAGAGAGAGACAGAGAGAGAGAGAAAGAGAGAGAGAGAGAAAGAGTGAGAGAGAGAGAAAGAGAGAGAGAGAGAGAGAGAGAGAGAGCAGTGAAGAATAACACAGTGTTCATGTCAGCAATTCTCTAAGAAAGCATTCTGACAGGTGTCAGATAGTAAAAACAATACTATAATGGGGTTGACAATAAGTTGAAAGGCATCCTCACAATCTCATCAGCCAGGTCCCGGTAGAACTGATGCACAGCCTTGGCTGCCTCCAACTTGCCCCTGCGCTGGGCCAGGGGGGTGAGGAGCTGCTGGAAGTCCCTCTGGATGGCCTGCTGCTCAGCCTCCAGCTCCGGCTGGTCCTCCCTGCTCCCGGCCGGGCCACCATGCTTCTGGACAGCCTCCTGGAGATCCTCCAGCTCCCTGGCTCGGTCACGCACGTGGTTCTCTGTTTGCTGGAGGTGGGAGGGGGTTAGAGAGGCTAGCCAGACATAGGACACAACTTTTGACAGACACACCCCTTCACACAGACACACACACACACCTGGTGCTTCTTGAGCAGGATGTTGGCGTTGGTGAGGTCCTTGACCTCGTCGTCTCCCTGTAGTTCCTTCTGCAGCTCAGCCAGCCACTTCTTCATGTCAGCCTGACTCTGGTCAAACAGCTCGGAGCGGTTAGCATCAAACAGCAGACGGGCCTTGTCCTCGGCAGTGGACTCCAGCTTGTCCCACAGCTCATGCAGCCTGGCCAGACGCACCGTCACGATTGGCTCGAAATCAGGTTTGGAGTCCATCAGCTCCTGACCCTCCTGTGTGGATGTTGATGACAACAAGGGGAGATTAGAAAGGCCACATTCAGGAGAAACATTCTTACTTTTTATAGAATCCATCAGCTCCTGTGGATGACAAGCAGGGTACATGTATGATAAGGATTGTGATGGGATACACTATATGATTACCGTGATAGACTAATATCCAGGACATGCTACAGAAACAGGATATCCTGCCCTGTGGGCCATTCTGGCTCTGAGTTTTTCCTAGCCACCGTTCTTCTACATCTGCATTGCTTGCTGTTTGGGGTTTCAGGCTGGGTTTCTGTACACTTTGTGACATCAGCTGATGTAAAAAGAGCTTTATAAATACATTTGATTGATTGATTGATTCTTACTTTTTGCATTATTATTTTAATCGTGTAAACAGAAACAGAAGCCAGTTTGTCTAGATG
This sequence comes from Oncorhynchus tshawytscha, assembly GCF_018296145.1. Lineage (NCBI taxonomy): Eukaryota > Metazoa > Chordata > Actinopteri > Salmoniformes > Salmonidae > Oncorhynchus > Oncorhynchus tshawytscha. The sequence goes on along the minus strand of NC_056436.1, from coordinate 14,222,967 downwards.
CCTTTATGAAGAGCAAGGATGATGATAGAAGGTGACATTCAGGGGACAACATTCTGACTTATTATAGCATGTGGCATATAGCATGGATAAACAGTAACTGATACTATAGTGGAGAGAGTAGAGAACAGGCTCTGACTAGCTCAGTGTAGATATGTCACCTTACACACACACACACACACACACACACACACACACACACACACACACACACACACACACACACACACCTGGTCTATCTTGTTGAGCCAGTCTTTGTTGGAGGCCAGCTCAGCCATGAAGGCCTGATGCTTCTTCCACTTGGTGTGAAGGTTCCTGTCTCCGTCGTACGACACGTCCTGAGCAGTCAACATCTTCTCGTTTATCCACAGAGTCAGCTGGAGAGATAGAGAGAAGGATGGATGACGGGTGGAGGAGGAAGTGGGGGAGGAAGGGGGAAGATGGAGAGAGGGAGTGGAGAGGTGGAGGATGGAGAGAGGGAGAGAGGAGGAGAGAGGATAGGTGGAGAGAGAGAGGTGGAGAGAGGAGAGATGGAGAGAGGATAGGTGGAGAGAGGATAGGTGGAGAGAGAGAGGATAGGTGGAGAGAGAGAGAGGATTGAGAGAGGAGAGGTAGAGGATGGAGAGGTGGAGAGAGGAGAGGATGGAAAGAGGGAGAGGTGGAGAGGGGGAGAGAGGAGAGGATAGAGAGGAGAGGTGGAGAGAGGGAGAGGTGGAGAGAGGAGAGGTAGAGGATGGAGAGAGGAGAGGTGGAGAATGGAGAGGTGGAGAGAGGAGAGGTAGAGGATGGAGAGAGGAGAGGTGGAGAGAGGAGAGGTAGAGGATGGAGAGAGGAGAGGTGGAGAGAGGAGAGGTAGAGGATGGAGAGAGGAGAGGTAGAGGATGGAGAGAGGGAGAGGTGGAGAGAGGGAGAGGATGGAGAGAGGGAGAGGTGGAGAGAGGAGAGGATGGAGAGAGGAGAGGTGGAGGATGGAGAGAGGAGAGGTAGAGGTGGAGAGAGGAGACGTGGAGGATGGAGAGAGGGAGAGAGGGAGAGCAATACAGAGTCAGCACAGACAAGAACACTAGTAAGAAGTAGACAGGAACACATCTATCTATCGTGTCCCCAGAAAATATATAAAATAACTTACATCCTGAGTGTTTTGCAGGAAGTGTTGAAGATCACGGTTATCCTTGAGGATCCCTGTCACCTCGTTGGCTTTGCCTCGGTTCTTGTTGTACCTGCAGATCAAACACACAGAGACATAACAGAATAACACATTACACTCACAACGGAAAGCATTATAAAACCATTTTGTAACAGAAAACGAAAATGAGCATATCTCATTCCAGGTTGTCCCTTTCTGTTTCAGTCCATTTCCTTTCATTTGGTACCTAATGAATACGACCAAGGTCGCCAAAACAGAGACCGATGGTGGGGTGTTTACCTTCAGAAGTAAAAAACATGCAATCCCCTACTGAGCCTTTCCAATTACAGCCCCTGCTCTTTGAAGCAACCCAGTGAAGAGCACTCTCTCTGGGATCAATACCCATCATAGCATGCGTCTGGTGCCCCCCTCCTGTCTCCCTTAGAGTGAAATCGGAGCAGATGGTGATGGCGTACGTTAATGGGAGAAAGAGCATCCACTTGCTCTCTCCCCCTCCACTGGAACAATGTAGTGATGTATTTCTGACCTAGCCGACTCAAAATGGCAGGATAATAGCTTGCTGAACTACTCTATAGTATGATTGCATCCCAAATGGCACCCTATTCCCTTTATAGTCCACTTACAGTATGTAGTAAGTACTGCACTATGTAGGGAATAGGGTGCCATTTGGGAGACAACCTATGTGTTTCATACTCCTCAGAGTGGCAGGATAATAGTTAGCTGAACTACTCTATGTGCTTAACACTCACTACTGAGGGAACAGACCAAGCTGCTCCTGGAGAACAAGTAAAGGTCAATAGGTCAGGTAGTGTAGTGTAGAGATTTTCTCCGTGGAAGTACAGACAGATCGAGGGTGACCCATTGTAAACCCATGACTGACGCTCGAATCAAAAGAATAAAAGAGGGGGCCATTTATATTAATTTATGGATAATATACTAAGATGTTTTATTTGATTTATTTTCAACTGTCCTGTCTTTTCGAAGAAAACTGATGTCTTTTGGAGGTTGATTTTGCTTCCCATTTTCATTATTAAAGTAATTAAGCAAATATTATACCAGAAAAAGACTGACCTGTCATGGATGGAGTCCATCTTGTCTTGGACCCTGGGGGAGTAGAGGTTCCCACTGTCCACCAATCTCTGTCCCCCCTCAAGCGTGCTGGCAAGCTTCTCCATGTTGGCGTCCATGGTGCAGACAAAGTCCTCGTGCTTCTTTAGGGCCTGCTCGGCTCCATCCAGGGTGTCGTGCTTGTCTGTGTGGGCCAAAGTGTACTCCTGCCACAGAGTGACAAACAATTAATTAATTAATCATTCAATCAATCAAATATCTGCTCCGTCCAGGGTATCAGGCTTGTCAGTGTGTATTGCAGTAGCCATACAGTCACAAACAAATCAGTGTTTTAGTCACAGTTTATTTTCTGCTGTACAGCTATCCCTTTTCATTGGTTTTTTAACTCCATTTACATTCCATGTTTCAAATTTTCACTTCATTTGCCATGTGCAGGGTTGGGTAGGTTACTTCTAAATGTAATCCATTACAGTTACTAGTTACCTGTCCAAAATTCTAATCAGCAATGTAACTTTTGGATTACCCAACCTGAGGAATGTAATCGGATTACTTTCTCTTTAAGAGTGATGCAGCGGTCTAAGGCACTGCATCTCAGTGCTAGAGGCATCACTACAGACACCCTGGTTTGATTCCAGGCTGTATCACAACCGGCCGTGATTGGGAGTCCCATAGGGTGGCGCACAATTGGCCCAGCATTGTCCAGGTTTATGATGGGGTAGGCCTTCATTGTAAATAAGAATTTGTTCTTTAACTGAATTGCCTAGTTAAATAAAAAAACATTTAAAAAAAGAAAATCATTCATTTATAAGAACAAAAATGTATGTATCAACTACAGATTGCTCATGTAAGTCTATCAAAAGTGTACGAGTTTGAGCATGTGTCCGTTAGGCTTATGGATTTTGGGGGGAATCAGCACAAATTACATTGAGCAATAAACAATAAACTAGTTGTTGATAGTATGGAGCACAATTTTACAGAGGAGTGTAGAAGAGAGGAACTCCCTCAAACTTTGAATCCATAGGCTGGGACAATGATTGATAGGCAGCTTAAACTTTAATTAAACAATTATTGGGTTAAAATACACATATACATTTGTGAACAGCCATCCATAAAAGCCACAATCCATGAGGAGCAAATAGTTAAATGAGAGAGCAGCAGCGTGATTCACATCAATGTGCTATGTAGATATAAAAATAAGTGCTAAATGTATAGCCCATAGGGTACACCACTGCTGTCGTCCTTACCACCAAACGTTTATTCAAGTTGAATCTTTGGATGCTGACAGCAGTTGCCAGAGGTGTGGACTCGAGTCACATGACTTGGAAAAATATGATGACTTGCAACTCGACTTTAACACCAATGACTCGTGACTTGACTTGGACTTGAGCCTTATGACTCGACCTGACTTGATACCCTCCTCAAGTCCAAATAATAAAAATGATGGTATTATAAAAAGTGTGCAGCGCATCAACTCTTCATTTAACGGATTACAGTTTGAATCGGACAGCAGCCAATCAATCTGTGCCAGCTGAGAAAAAGTTGTGCATAGCAGTGCAGAGGAACGTCGGCGGGTGAATTCAGATGGAGCCCTTGGAAAGGGCAACGCTATATCAACAAAAAATTGATTGCAACTTACAAAATATGCAGGAAGAAAATTACAGACGGAGGCGCAACAATTTCCAACTTTGTTCCACATTTGAAGCTGCACAAAGAACAGTAAGTCGTGGCTAATATAGCCGACAGCTATATATTTTATTACTTTACTAGTGTAACGTAACGTTAAATCAATGAGCCTCCACACAGTCAGTCAGTGCGGGAATGTGATCATTGCACCCAAGATTGAGCTACAACTGGCTAAGCAGTTGGTAGCCTAAATCCTGCCTGATGTTACTGTTGTTCCTTAAACCATTGACATAGGTTAGACTACTGTAACCACACAGAGAGTGAGTGAGTGTGTGTGTGTGTGTGGGTGTGTGTATGTTTTAAGGTTGGGCGATTGTGTACAAGCCTACATCACCCGATTGCTCATGGCTACCCATGTATTTCCATGGAAATATAACGTTTATTTGGAAAGTAATAAAAATATAGATAGGTTAGGACTTGAGACTTGAGCGCTAAGACTTGAGACTTACATGAGACTAGTAAAACAATGACTTGGTCCCACCTCTGGCAGTTGCACCATTGGAAGACATAGCTTGGACTGTAGCCTATATAAGTCTATTCCTGCTCTTTTCCCATCAAACACATTTGGTGTGTCTTCATTTTGGTCTCTGACTTGTGGTCAGACTCACTCAGGCGGAACAAACTTAAAACTTGAGCCTTTTTCAATGCTGATTTGAATGTCATTTTTTCCACAAACATCCTTTCTGAATGTAAAAGTAATCCTAGAATTAATCATCTAGTTTTTCAAAAGTATCAGTAATCCGATTACAATATTTTTGCTGGTAACGTAACGGATTGCAGTTTTTTTGTAATCCATTACTCCACAACTCGGGCCATATGTAATGAATACATAGAAAATCTTACTCACTCCAGCATTCACAGTAAAACCCACAATACAAATTAAATACAAATACATTAGGGAAATGCTTATGGAAGGAAAAATGTCAATATTTTTTATCTTCTTACCTGGTTGTTGTAAACCTTTAGTTATCCAGGCAAATCACTGAGCGCAAATGATCTATTACAATAACGACTTGGTATCACAACATTGGTTAATCTTATCTAGTGGTTGAGGATGTTAACCTTGTTAACCTTTATTTAGCTACGTAAGTCAATGAGAACAAGTTATCTTACCTGGTTGTTGAGGATGGTTTCCACCTGCTTGGTGTCCCTCATGAACAGCTGGAAGCCCAGGCCCTGGTCCAGGAAGCCCTTCCTGCTGTCCCACATCTTGTGGAGCTCGTCCCAGCCGCGGTCCAGACCCTTCAGCCTCTTGTCCAGCTCCTGGTACTGAGGGTCGTCCAGCTGGCCCTGAGTTACCGACACGCCCGTGTCCCTCACCTGAAATAAATTGAATTGGATTGAGTAATGCTTGCTGTTCCACATCAAATATGTTTTTGTAATATGTCAATTTTCTGTTGTGAACCACTGTTCTATCTATAACTCTTTTTTGGATAAGGATAAATTGTAAATGTTCTTACAGAAGAAATGTGAAATGCATATTCATAAGCATGGTAGCAACTGAAAGGGAACAGTTTGGAGACGATGAGAAAATGATTAGACCAAAGTTGAGGACAGAACAGTTCACCTGACAAGACTGAATCCAAACATTACACTGTTGATTTAGTGTCGATTTGACATTTACTGGACTTTTCACCGCATTTGTTAATAACAAAATCTGGATAAATTCAGTAACATGATAAGAATATTCCGGGAAAATGTGGGGTAGATAAGACCAAAAAAATGACAAGGGTTTGAGTGAGAGGTCTAACTGGTGTCTCCAACTGGCCAAGCACCTCTCCAAAATGTGCACAGTTCCTAGGACATTCTTAATGCACTTTTATGACAAAAAAAAAGTTAAATTATAAGCTTAGTCTTTGATCTCTCCTAGCTGTGCCATTGAGGAACTAGAACAAGTACACTTGTAGTTGTTTTGTTTGGAACACAGCCCTGCATCCCCGCCATCACACAATTACTGTTGTAGTTTATCCAAAAACTGCCCATTATAAATCACAATCTGTGTCAGGTGGGCATCATTCAAAAGTTTGTTCTATTGTCAACATGACTAGCTAAGTTATAAAGTATGATCTCACAGTGATAGGCTTTCACAGGGCAATTCAGAGAACAGATTTATAACTTTGGTGCACATAGAAAGGAGTCAAGCATTCAGGTGCACCGCTGCAAATGTTCTTCACAATGGACGAACATAGACTCATTCTGTTCAGAACAACCCAGGGCAGGGCCAGTGGTGGGAACAGTACCCAACTGTCATACTTGAGTAAGAGTAAAGATACCTTAATAGAAAATGACGCACGTAAAAGTGAAAGTCACCCAGTAAAATCTACTTGAGTAAAAGTCTAAAAGTATTTGGTTTTAAATATACTTAAGTGTCAAAAGTAAAAGTACAAGTAGAAATAATTTCAAGTTCCTTATATTAAGCAAAGCAGACGTCCATTTAAATGTTTATTTTTTTATTTACAGATAGCGAGGGGCACACTCCAACACTCAGACATCATTTACAAACTAAGCACGTGTTTAGAGTGAGTCTGCCAGATCAGAGGCAGTAGGGATGACCAGGGATCTTCTCTTAATAAGTGTGTGAATTGGACCATTTTCCTGTCCAGTATGCATTCAAAATGTAACGAGTACTTTTGGGTATCAGGGAAAATGTATGGAGTAAAAAATACATTATTTTCTTTAGGAATGTAGTGAAGTAATATTAAAAGTTGTCCAAAAAAAGTAAAGTCAAATCAAATCAATCAAATCAAACTCTATATGTTACATGCGCCGAATACAACAAGTGTCGACTTTACAGTGAAATGCTTACCAAGTAGACTAAAATAACATATTTACTAGAAGAGCATATTTACCAAGTAGACTCAAATAAAAAGCAATATTAATAAAGTAGTTGATGATTATACAGATCAGCTCATGAATAAGGGGGAGATGAAGAGTGGAAATAGTTTAAATATCAAGGTAGACCTATCTTAACGGGGACCAACTCTTTTTTTTAAAATCCATATTTACATTCTGTTTGTTGATCACACATTCTCTACCAAAGCTCTTTATTTTTTATTTATTTAACCAGGTTAGTTGACTGAGAACACATTCTCATTTCCAGCAACAAAAATAGTTACACGGGAGAGGAGGAAAGCACCAATTGTAAACAGGGGATGATTAGGTGACCAGATTGGGAATTTAGCCAGGACACCAGGGTTCCCTTGTATATATCGTATTTATCGTTTTTTTTTAAAACATATTTTTCTTTGCACATCTTTTAAAACATTTTGCTAAACCTCAACTTCCAAATACTCTCCTGCAACCCGCCTCACCCAATGTTGCTATTTTTTCTGAAGTATTTATATTTACTTCGGATCCGGATCCCCTCAACTGAAGCTAGCCAGCTAACTACCAGCTATCAGTCAGCAAACCATTGCTAGTGGTCATCAGCTAACCTTTAGCTCGGAAAGCTCTCGCCAGTTCGAACAACGCGACTCTATCCAGAGCATAACGGACCTATTATTATTTTTTTATCCCCGGATTCCCTACCGGATTCCCACCGCAAACGGAACATTTTCAACTGGATCTTCACAACTAGCTAACTAGCTAACTGCAACCCCGGATGATTACTCCTGGCTAGCGTTTCCACCCACTTAGCTTGAAGCTAGCCCGGCCAGAGCTCCTGTGCTACCACCGAAGCATACTCCTGGGCTACAATATCCGGACCCACGACCGGTCTATCGATGTCACCGCATGAAGAGGCATAAATAGACTCACCCCATTGCGACGCCCACCCAAAGGCTAACTTTCTAGCCCTTGCTATCTCCTTGCTTGCTAATTCGGCCTGCTAACTGCTAGCTTGTTTAGCCCCGGTCCGCTAACTGCTACCTTGTTTAGCCCCGGCCTACTAACTGTTAGCTTGTTAGCACAGGCCTGCTAACCGTCTGAATCGCCGCGTCCCAAACACTCACTGGACCCATATTTACTTTCAAATCTCTTTTCGATTTTTAATTTGTTTATACCTTCCGGTAACCTGCCTCACCCAATGTGATACGGAATTTAATTTTTAGAACACACTCAAGAACCTCCAGAAGCTAACCAGCTAACTAGCTACAAGCTATTTAGTCATTGTACTCGCCAGTCCAGCTTCCCTGCCCCATCCACCGCTGCCCCCTGGACACTGATCACTTGGCTACATAGCTGATGCATGCTGGACTGTCCATTAATCACGGTACTCCATTCTGCTTGTTTATGTTTTATCTGTCGGCCCCAGCCGCACTCAGGCTCTGTGTGTAGTTAATCCGACCCTCCCTGCCTAGTCAACGCCATTTTACCTGCTGTTGTTGTGCTAGTTGATTAGCGGTTGTTGTCTCGCCTACTGTTTTAGCTACTGTTTTAGCTAGCTCTCCCAATTCAACACCTGTGATTACTGTATGCCTCGCTGTATGTCTCTCTCAAATGTCAATATGCCTTGTATACTGTTGTTCAGGTTAGTTATAATTGTTTTAGTTTCCAATGGAGCCCCTAGTTCCACTCTTCATACCCCTGATACCTCCTTTGTCCCACCTCCCACACATGCGGTGACCTCACCCATTACAACCAGCATGTCCAGAGATACAACCTCTCTCATCATCACCCAGTGCCTGGGCTTACCTCCGCTGCACCCGCACCCCACCATACCCCTGTCTGCGCATTATGCCCTGAATATATTCTACCATGCCCAGAAATCTGCTCCTTTTATTCTCTGTCCCCAACGCTCTAGGCGACCAGTTTTGATAGCCTTTAGCCGCACCCTCATTCTACTCCTCCTCTGTTCCGCGGGTGATGTGGAGGTAAACCCAGGCCGTGCATGTCCCCAGGCACCCTCATTTGTTGACTTCTGTGATCGAAAAAGCCTTGGTTTCATGCATGTCAACATCAGAAGCCTCCTCCCTAAGTTTATTTTACTCACTGCTTTAGCACACTCTGCTAACCCTGATGTCCTTGCCATGTCTGAATCCTGGCTCAGGAAGGCCACCAAAAATTCTGAGATTTCCATACCCAACTATAACATTTTCCGTCAAGATAGAACTGCCAAAGGGGGAGGAGTTAGCCTGCAAAGTAATGTCATACTTTCCAGGTCCATACCCAAACAGTTCGAACTACTAATTTAGAAAATTACTCTCTCCAGAAATAAGTCTCTCACTGTTGCCGCCTGCTACCGACCCCCCTCAGCTCCCAGCTGTGCCCTGGACACAATTTGTGAATTGATCGCCCCCCATCTAGCTTCAGAGTTTGTTCTGTTAGGTGACCTAAACTGGGATATGCTTAACACCCCGGCAGTCTTACAATCTAAGCTAGATGCCCTCAATCTCACACAAATCATCAAGGAACCCACCAGGTACAACCCTAAATCTGTAAACAAGGGCACCTTCATAGACGTCATCCTGACCAACTGGCCCTCCAAATACACCTCTGCTGTCTTCAACCAGGATCTCAGCGATCACTGCCTCATTGCCTGTATCCGCTACGGCGCAGCAGTCAAACGACCACCCCTCATCACTGTCAAACGCTCCCTAAAACACTTCTGTGAGCAGGCCTTTCTAATCGACCTGGCCCAGGTATCCTGGAAGGACATTGACCTCATCCCGTCAGTTGAGGATGCCTGGTCATTCTTTAAAAGTAACTTCCTCACCATTTTAGATAAGCATGCTCCGTTCAAAAAATGCAGAACTAAGAACAGATATAGCCCTTGGTTCACTTCCAGACCTGACTGCCCTCGACCAGCACAAAAATATCCTGTGGCGGACTGCAATAGCATCGAATAGTCCCCGCGATATGCAACTGTTCAGGGAAGTCAGGAACCAATACACGCAGTCAGTCAGGAAAGGCCAGCTTCTTCAGGCAGAAGTTTGCATCCTGTAGCTCCAACTCCAAGAACTGTGAAGTCCATGGAGAACAAGAGCACCTCCTCCCAGCTGCCCACTGCACTGAGGCTAGGTAACACGGTCACCACCGATAAATCCATGATTATCGAAAACTTCAACAAGCATTTCTCAACAGCTGGCCATGCCTTCAGCCTGGCTACTCCAACCTCGGCCAACAGCTCAGCTCCCCCCCCGCAGCTACTCGCCCAAGCCTCTCCAGGTTCTCCTTTACCCAAATCCAGATAGCAGATGTTCTGAAAGAGCTGCAAAACCTGGACCCGTACAAATCAGCTGGGCTTGACAATCTGGACCCTCTATTTCTGAGACTATCCTCCGCCATTGTCGCAACCCCTTTACCAGCCTGTTCAACCTCTCTTTCATATCTTCTGAGATCCCCAAGGATTGGAAAGCTGCCACAGTCATCCCCCTCTTCAAAGGGGGAGACACCCTGGACCCAAACTGTTACAGACCTATATCCATCCTGCCCTGCCTATCTAAGGTCTTCGAAAGCCAAGTCAACAAACAGGTCACTGACCATCTCGAATCCCACCGTACCTTCTCCGCTGTGCAATCTGGTTTCCGAGCCGGTCACGGGTGCATCTCAGCCACGCTCAAGGTACTAAACGATATCATAACCGCCATCGATAAAAGACAGTACTGTGCAGCCTTCTTCATCGACCTTGCCAAGGCTTTCGACTCTGTCAATCACCATATTCTCATCGGCAGACTCAGTAGCCTCGGTTTTTCGGATGACTGCCTTGCCTGGTTCACCAATTACTTTGCAGACAGAGTTCAGTGTGTCAAATCGGAGGGCATGCTGTCCGGTCCTCTGGCAGTCTCTATGGGGGTGCCACAGGGTTCAATCCTCGGGCCGACTCTTTTCTCTGTATATATCAATGATGTTGCTCTTGCTGCGGGCGATTCCCTGATCCACCTCTACGCAGATGACACCATTCTATATACTTCCGGCCCGTCCTTGGACACTGTGCTATCTAACCTCTAAACGAGCTTCAATGCCATACAACACTCCTTCCGTGGCCTCCAACTGCTCTTAAACGCTAGTAAAACCAAATGCATGCTTTTCAACCGTTCGCTGCCTGCACCCGCACGCCTGACCAGCATCACCACCCTGGATGGTTCCGACCTTGAATATGTGGACATCTATAAGTACCTAGGTGTCTGGCTAGACTGTAAACTCTCCTTCCAGACTCATATCAAACATCTCCAATCGAAAATCAAATCAAGAGTCGGCTTTCTTTTCCGCAAAACAAAGCCTCCTTCACTCACGCCGCCAAACTTACCCTAGTAAAACTGACTATCCTACCGATCCTCGACTTCGGCGATGTCATCTACAAAATTGTTTCCAACACTCTACTCAGTAAACTGGATGCAGTTTATCACAGTGCCATCTGTTTTGTCACTAAAGCACCTTATACAACCCACCACTGCGACTTGTATGCTCTAGTCGGCTGGCCCTCGCTACATATTCGTCGCCAGACCCACTGGCTCCAGGTCATCTACAAGTCCATGCTAGGTAAAGCTCCGCCTTATCTCAGTTCACTGGTCACGATGGCAACACCAATCCGTAGCACGCGCTCCAGCAGGTGTATCTCACTGATCATCCCTAAAGCCAACACCTCATTTGGCCGCCTTTCGTTCCAGTTCTCTGCTGCCTGTGACTGGAACGAATTGCAAAAATCGCTGAAGTTGGAGACTTTTATCTCCCTCACCAACTTCAAACATCTGCTGTCTGAGCAGCTAACCGATCGCTGCAGCTGTACATAGTCTATCGGTAAATAGCCCACCCATTTTTACCTACCTCATCCCCATACTGTTTTTATTTATTTATTTACTTTTCTGCTCTTTTGCACACCAATATCTCTACCTGTACATGACCATCTGATCATTTATCACTCCAGTGTTAATCTGCAAAATTGTAATTATTCGCCTACCTCCTCATGCCTTTTGCACACAATGTATATTGACTCCCCTTTTTTTTCTACTGTGTTATTGACTTGTTAATTGTTTACTCCATGTGTAACTCTGTGTTGTCTGTTCACACTGCTATGCTTTATCTTGGCCAGGTCGCAGTTGCAAATGAGAACTTGTTCTCAACTAGCCTACCTGGTTAAATAAAGATGAAATAAAAAAAATAAAAAAATAAAAAACACCCCTACTCTTACAATAATGGGGACTTTAGTGACCACAGAGAGTAAAGACACCTGTTTAACATCCCATCTGAAAAACAGCATCCTACACAAGGAAATGTCCCCAATCACTGCCCTGGAGACCAGGAAAGGGTGCCTCCTACTGGCCCTTTCACACCCCTTCCTGTAGCATCTGGTCCAGTGACTGACCAAGACCAACCCTGCTTAGCTTCAGAGGTAAGCCAGCACTGGGATGCAGGGTGGTATGCTGCTGGACATGTTCTCATGTGGGCAGCAAGTACAAGACAGCATAGAGAAGCGGGATACATGTTATAGTGGCGTTTTAACATGCATATGTGAGAGATGTGCTTTGAAAATGCAACCTATGGATTACAAAATAAAGTAAGGATTTTCATGTGAGGCAGGAGTCATGATATAGGGATTCAGTGGGAATGAGACTGGATAGGAAAATAGCCTAGGCTCTATAGGACAGGAGAAGATTTTTGCCTCTGAATTGTTAACAGACTTCACATCTGTGGCAGAGATGCCTAGGCCCTATGTAGTGAATTGTACATAGGTCTATCAAATTTGTGACTGTCTGAAGATGCACAATGACAGCTAAAAGAGGCACATGGGTTGCATGTGCAGTCCGGAACTGTCAAGTATGCATATGATTTGAATTTATGGTGACTTTGGGTCAAGTAAATACGCTAGGCTAAAGGCTTCCATGCGACAAAGTCCTCGTGCTACTTCAGGGTCTGCTCGGCTCCATCCAGGGTGTCTGCTCGGCTCCATCCAGGGTGTCTGCTCTCCATCCAGGCTCCATCCAGGGTGTCTGCTCGGATCCATCCAGGGTGTCTGCTCGGATCCATCCAGGGTGTCTGCTCGGCTCCATCCAGGGTGTCTGCTCGGCTCCATCCAGGGTGTCTGCTCGGCTCCATCCAAATGTGCTATTACATTTTTGGCTAATCTGATGCTGTGCATGTTTAGCCTATTTTATGGAATTTCATGATTGTCGACATTGGGATGTTAAAAGGTATTTCCCGGGGTTTTGTCATTTTATACAGTAAGGTTACCCATGCTGATCCTTACTGTACCTGAAACCATAGAGATCATAAACATTGACACTGTATATGTCACATGCGGTACTCAAGTTCAGAAGGGCTGTCAGTCAAAACCCATAGAGAGCTGTGAAGTGCACAGCCAGAGCGCTATAACATCATGTATAGCATGTTACTGTACAGCCACTGTGTTCCAAAATAGTTGCTTATCCATGTCCACATCTTCAATCTGTATAAAAGGTATGAGTGTAAAGGGCTACCCTTGCTTTGTATTGGTGTGTTAGGACTTTGTGTAAACTGTAGTTTAAATCCTAAACTGAAACTAACCTTGTGGTAGTCCTCCTCATGAGCATCCATTTCATCATATACATCATCGTGGAGGTTCAGCAGCTGCTCAGCCTGGGGCAGGGTCTCAGGCAAGTCCTCGGATGCCACGGCCTTCTGGGTCTTGAAGAGCCAGGACTGGAAGTCATCCATGTCCTGTAGGAAGGTCTGCAGTTTGGACACCTCTCCAAGAGAGTCCTACAATACAATACAACTTTAATAGTCAATTTGTTGTTGAGGGGATCAACTCCAGATAGCAAACATACACACACTCACACACAAACACACCTCCCGGTCCTTCAGGGTGGCCCTCAGGTTATCCCAGGCTGCGTCCAGCTCGGCTCTCCTAAACAGGATGTCTGCAGCGTTGTCTGGGTGGTCCTTGGCCAGCTGGTCCGCCTCGCTCCTCAGGAAGTTGAGCTTGTCTTCGATGGCAGCCACGTCCCGCTCCATGCCGTAGAGTTTCCTCTGGATGGTCATCACAGCGTTCAGGTCGTTGCCCAGGTCCTGGGTAGACTTGATGACCCGGGTTTTGTCCCTGATCCAGGCCTCTGTCTCGTCACACTCCAGTCCATAGTTGTGGTAGCTGAGAGCTGAATCCACCTTACGCTTCTTGTCCACAACCATGGCCTTGAAGGCCTCCCACCTGAAAGAGAAGAGAAGCAGAGGAGAGAGTCAATATTAATAATGCAAGGAGGAAAGACTGGACTATGGATAAATAATATTACGAAGAAGAAAAAGAAGAAGAAGACATCAGCCTGAGTCTCACCTCTTATTAAGTCTCAACTGGCATTCCTTCACCTCTTTGGTACAAGGGTGTCTGCTGTCCTCAAGCTGCTTCACTGCTTTGTTGACATCATCAACACGCGTCTGGACATTAGCCATATCTGAAGCAAGAATACTCAACCTAAGAAGAGAAAACATAGTAATCAATACATCATACATTGTGCAGTAGAGCAGGGCTCATCAGCCATGGACTGCAAATTGATGGCAAGAAGCCCAAACAGATATATTTGACTAAAACATCATCCTTTCAAACCTTGCTTACATTTGTATACGATCACACAGAGTACATTGTATCTCTCTATTATGCGTGGGAATACTTTGGAGCAGATTTCCAAAATAAAAATCACTTGGAGCTGATTTGGTGGTGTTTTTACAGTCTACATGTCGAACAATTAAAACAAATATTTAAAGAATCTATATTTTTTTACTCTGAAACCATGGGCCAAATTCGGGCCTGCGGGGCCACCAGTTGGGGACCCCTGCATTAGAGCAAATATACAGATATGATTGGTGTCAGATCTCTACAAATGTGGAAGTCGTGCTTAACATTGCAGGGACCCAAACAATATGATACGATCTGATAATCTGTGCAATTTGTCTGTAATGTAAGCAGACTGGTTTGTACGTGTTCTGCACCACTTCCTCTCCAACCTTCATACTGTATCATAACTGTGCTTTGTACCTGTTCTGCACCACTTCCTCTCCAACCTTCATACTGTATCATAACTGTGCTTTGTACCTGTTCTGCACCACTTCCTCTCCAACCTTCATACTGTATCATAACTGTGCTTTGTACCTGTTCTGCACCACTTCCTCTCCAACCTTCATACTGTATCATAACTGTGCTTTGTACCTGTTCTGTTCCTCTCCAACCTTCATACTGTATCATAACTGTTCCTGTTCTGCACCACTTCCTCTCCAACCTTCATACTGTATCATAACTGTGCTTTGTACCTGTTCTGCACCACTTCCTCTCCAACCTTCATACTGTATCATAACTGTGCTTTGTACCTGTTCTGCACCACTTCCTCTCCAACCTTCATACTGTATCATAACTGTGCTTTGTACCTGTTCTGCACCACTTCCTCTCCAACCTTCATACTGTATTATAACTGTGCTTTGTACCTGTTCTGCACCACTTCCTCTCCAACCTTCATACTGTATCATAACTGTGCTTTGTACCAGCAGTCTCTCCTTCACTGCAGCCGAAGTGAGTAAGACATTTAAACGGGTTAACCCTCGCAAGGCTGCAGGCCCAGACGGCATCCCCAGCCGCGCCCTCAGAGCATGCGCAGACCAGCTGGCCGGTGTGTTTACGGACATATTCAATCAATCCCTATACCAGTCTGCTGTTCCCACATGCTTCAAGAGGGCCACCATTGTTCCTGTTCCCAAGAAAGCTAAGGTAACTGAGCTAAACGACTACCGCCCCGTAGCACTCACATCCGTCATCATGAAGTGCTTTGAGAGACTAGTCAAGGACAATATCACCTCCACCCTACCTGACACCCTTGACCCACTCCAATTTGCTTACCGCCCAAATAGGTCCACAGACGATGCAATCTCAACCACACTGCACACTGCCCTAACCCATCTGGACAAGAGGAATACCTATGTGAGAATGCTGTTCATCGACTACAGCTCGGCATTCAACACCATAGTACCCTCCAAGCTCGTCATCAAGCTCGAGACCCTGGGTCTCGACCCCGCCCTGTGCAACTGGGTACTGGACTTCCTGACGGGCCGCCCCAGGTGGTGAGGGTAGGCAACAACATCTCCTCCCCGCTGATCCTCAACACTGGGGCCCCACAAGGGTGCGTTCTGAGCCCTCTCCTGTACTCCCTGTTCACCCACGACTGCGTGGTCATGCACGCCTCCAACTCAATCATCAAGTTTGCGGACGACACAACAGTGGTAGGCTTGATTACCAACAACGACGAGACGGCCTACAGGGAGGAGGTGAGGGCCCTCGGAGTGTGGTGTCAGGAAAATAACCTCACACTCAACGTCAACAAAACTAAGGAGATGATTGTGGACTTCAGGAAACAGCAGAGGGAACACCCCCCATCCACATCGATGGAACAGTAGTGGAGAGGGTAGCAAGTTTTAAGTTCCTCGGCATATACATCACAGACAAACTGAATTGGTCCACTCACACAGACAGCATCGTGAGGAAGGCGCAGCAGCGCCTCTTCAACCTCAGGAGGCTGAAGAAATTCGGCTTGTCACCAAAAGCACTCACAAACTTCTACAGATGCACAATCGAGAGCATCCTGGCGGGCTGTATCACCGCCTGGTATGGCAACTGCACCGCCCTCAACCGTAAGGCTCTCCAGAGGGTAGTGAGGTCTGCACAACGCATCACCGGGGGCAAACTACCTGCCCTCTAGGACACCTACACCACCCGATGCTACAGGAAGGGCATAAAGATCATCAAGGACATCAACCACCCGAGCCACTGCCTGTTCACCCCGCTGTCATCCAGAAGGCGAGGTCAGTACAGGTGCATCAAAGCTGGGACCGAGAGACTGAAAAACAGCTTCTATCTCAAGGCCATCAGACTGTTAAACAGCCACCACTAACATTGAGTGGCTACTGCCAACACACTGTCAATGACACTGACTCTACTCCAGCCACTTTAATCATGGGAATTGATGGGAAATGATGTAAATATATCACTAGCCACTTTAAACAATGCTACCTTATATAATGTTACTTACCCTACATTGTTCATCTCATATGCATACGTTGATACTGTACTCTATATCATCGACTGCATCCTTATGTAATACATGTATCACTAGCCACTTTAACTATGCCACTTGGTTTACATACTTATCTCATATGTATATACTGTACTCGATATCATCTACTGTATCTTGCCTATGCTGCTCTGTACCATCACTCATTCATATATCCTTATGTACATATTCTTTATCCCCTTACACTGTGTATAAGACAGTAGTTTTTTTGGAATTGTTAGTTAGATTACTTGCTCGTTATTACTGCATTGTCAGAACTAGAAGCACAAGCATTTCGCTACACTCGCATTAACATCTGCTAACCATGTGTATGTGACAAATAAAATTTGATTTGATTTGATTTGATACCTGTTCTGCACCACCTCCAGATCCTCTAGATTCTCCGGTACATCCAGCCCCACCAACCAGGTCTCCTTCTGGCCCATCCACAGCTCGCAGGAGTCTGTCTCACTGAAGATTGTGTAGAGGGCCATGGTATCATCCAGCTTCTTCTGCCTCAGGTCACACAGGGACATTAGCTCCATGTACAGGTCTCTGATGTCCTTCAGACGTCTCTGGATGTCAGGCGTGTTGCGCAGCTCCTCGGGTAGCGCCGCCGCCTGGTCAAGTTCAAGTGGATTTTAAAGTGTATTTGCCGAATACATTCATTGCTGGAGAAATGTAACCACTCAAATTCAAAGACAGAGCTGTGGATGCAAGTACTGACCATCCATGATATCAACATTATAGTTTTAACTATGTTTTAGGCTATACAGTGTTTGTTTACGTTTTACTTTGTTTACAAACATTGGAGTAAAACCAGCTTATATTTTGTACTATATTTGAACTAAGCTCATGAGGCATTTATAAGTTATATTCTTCAAGAATTGATGGGTGCATATCATTCACTTTTAAATCCAAAAATGGATGTAGCAACTGCACCGTTAAGTAGTACAGTAAAACAAACCAAGGTGAGTCCGAAATGGTACCCTACTCCTTACATAGTAAACTACTTGCCCTGGGAATAGGGTGCCGTTTCAGACACATCCCCAATCAGCCATTCTGTCAGTCAGTCAGTTCATTCATTCACCTGTTTGGTCAGAGCATCGATGGTGGCTCCGTTCCTGGCGACATCGTTCCGGAGGTCTCGGTGTCTCTTCAGCAGCCTCTGGGTGGTATACTCATCATGGCCCATGTCATCACTAGTCATCTGCCTCTTGGCATCCAGCAGCCAGGCCTTCAGGTCTTCAGCCTCTCCCTGGAACTGAAAGAACCTCTGGGTGTCCTGGAGGTTCTGCCTTCTGAACGCTGACAGTTCCTCCAGCTGCTGCCACTGACGCATCACGTCCTCCATGCAATCCCCAACCTAATACATACAATAATAAAATAGATTTCATTTAGAATTTTATCCAAAGCGACTTAAAGTACTGAATGCATACATTTAAGTAACGGGGACACCAGCAGGAATCAAACCCACGACCCTGACCCTACAACCTAAGCCCAGCACCCTCTACCAACTGACCTGGGGCGCCCCGAAGTGTCTGGCCTGGATCATCTTATCACCCTCATCCAGTATCTGCTGCAGGTGTGCACGGCGAGCCCCCAGCTCGTTCTCGAAGGCACTGTGTTTGCTCTGCAGGACCAGCACACTGGTCAGGTCCTTGCCGTAGTCCAGCGAGGAGAGGATATGCTCTTTCTCCTTGATCCAGCTCTCCAGCTCGGCCATCTGAGATAAGACATAATATACTTTATTGTCAATTGTCTCAGATACACTAACGTTTGTATTTTTCCTTTATCCCAAACCCCTTGAGACACACACATACACACACAGAGAGAGAGAGAGAGAGTTTGGAGGACATGGTCCTCTGCAGTGCAGCACCAGTGGAAAACTTTAGGGGTTAAGTCCCTCGCTCAAGGGCACCACCCTCCAGTTGCAAGCCCTTCTTTCCAGCCTCTCGACTACCTACCTCCCAGAAGAAGTTCCAGAGGCGTCGGGACTGCTCCAGTCGGGCGCGGCGTTGGGCCGCAAGGGCACACAGCTCCTGGTAACACAGGTCCAGGTGCTGCACCCGGTCCTTAATCACCTGGGGGTCACAGGGCTTGTAGCCTGGGAGAGAGAGGGGGGAGGTTGGTCAAAACATGACATGCAGTGATAATGGATCCCCCACTTTCCAATCTCAGGGCGGTCACTCTAACCACAAGAGTTGGATTATACTTTACATTCAAATATATTTTGGGTTACACTTTACATGAAGATATATTTTGGTAACACTATATTAAGATATATTTTGGTAACACTATATTAAGATATATTTTGGTAACACTATATTAAGATATATTTTGGTAACACTATATTAAGATATATTTTGGTAACACTATATTAAGATATATTTTGGTAACACTATATTAAGATATATTTTGGTAACACTATATTAAGATATATTTTGGTAACACTATATTAAGATATATTTTGGTAACATTTTACATGAAGATCTACAGTATTTTGGGTTACTCTATACATGAAGATATATTTGGGTTACACTTTACATGAAGGTATACTTAAAAAATATTGAATGTAACGTGTTACCCTCTTTTGTTAGATGATATGTACGGCCGAGTACATAACAGGTAACTGAGAGGGACAGTAGAAGCAATAGGACTGTTCCTTGCACTTCACTTACTATCTCTATTGGCAAACTTGAGAGCAGCCGCGTTGGAGTCGTGAACTCTTTCTGCCTGCACAGTGATGTCGGCCTCCACCAGAGCATGCTTCTGGAGCAGGTCATCCACCTCCAACAGGTGCTTCCCAAAGTCAGGGGAGAGCAGCCGAGCCTGGGGACATGCCACAGGGTCAGGGGTGAGGGGTCAGGGGGAGAGGCGGAGGGGAGGTCAGGCACAGAAGTGTGGGGTGGCAAGGAGGTTAGTTCATTGAGATGGGCCAAAACTAGCAAAGGAATGTTGTAGCATAGCTTGCTTGAGCAGGGGGGAAACTATCGTAATGTATTTCTGCAGTTTTACACTGTATGCAAACACACTGAGCATACAAAACATTAAGAACACCTGCTCTTTCCATGACATACTGACCAGTTGAATCCAGGTGAAAGCTATGATCCTTATTGATGTCTCTTGTTAAATCCACTTTAATCAGTGTAGATGAAGAGGAGAAGACAGGTTGAAGAAGGATTTTTAATCCTTGACAATTGAGACATGAATTGTGTATGTGTGTCATTCAGAGGGTGAATAGGCAAGACAACATACTTAGGTGCCTGTAAACTGGGTATGGTAGTAGGTGCCAGGCGCACCGGTTTGTGTCAAGAACTGCAACGCTGCTTAGTTTTTCACACTCAACAGTTTCACGTCTGTATCAAGAATGGTCCACCACCCAAAGGACATCCAGCCAAAGTGACACAACTGTGGGAAGCATTGGAGTCAAAATGGACCAGCATCCCTGTGGAACGCTTTTTTTCAGATTCATAACTTGGCCCATGCTGTGTCTGGTTTCAATGGCCTAGTGGGTTAGCTTGCAACGCCAGGGTTGTGGGTTAGCTTGCAACGCCAGGGTTGTGGGTTAGCTTGCAACGCCAGGGTTGTGGGTTAGCTTGCAACGCCGGGGTTGTGGGTTAGCTTGCAACACCAGGGTTGTCGGTTAGCTTGCAACACCAGGGTTGTCGGTTTGATTGAAACACCAGGGTTGTGGGTTAGCTTGCAACACCAGGGTTATGGGTTAGCTTGCAACACCAGGGTTGTGGGTTAGCTTGCAACACCAGGGTTGTGGGTTAGCTTGCAACACCAGGGTTGTGGGATAGCTTGCAACACCAGGGTTGTGGGTTAGCTTGCAACACCAGGGTTGTGGGTTAGCTTGCAACACCAGGGTTGTGGGTTAGCTTGCAACACCAGGGTTGTGGGTTAGCTTGAAACACCAGGGTTATGGGTTAGCTTGAAACACCATGGTTATGGGTTAGCTTGCAACACCAGGGTTATGGGTTAGCTTGCAACACCAGGGTTATGGGTTTGATTGCAGCAGGGGCCAGGTATAGTAAGTACAGTATGCATCACTGTCAATATCTTCCATTTTGTAAGTTGCTTTGGCCATATTGTTATTGTATTATGTGTATTATTACTATTATCACTGTACCTTCATCCCATCCATCCAGTTGATGATGTACAACATCTCCTGGAAGATCCTCTGCAGGGTGAGATTCTTGTCCAGTCGTGCCCTGCGAGCTTTCAGCAGCTCCTGTAGGTAATCCCACAGCCTCAGTATGTTGTCCTTACGCACGTCGATGCGCTTGGTGTCGTGGTAACGCTCAGACTCCAGCTCTTTAGAGATGGCTACTATGCCCTGGATGCGTTCCTCGTAGGCAGCGATGTCCGTCTCGATGGCGTCGTGCTTCTTCTTAGCGGCCTCTACCGCCGGCAGGTCGTAGCCGAAGTTGTCCTGAAGGTGGAAGGTATTTCAGATGTGAAGAGACTGTTATATATGTCTATCTTAATATTTGGGGCAGGTAAGTATTCTGACTTGAGATCTGTGCAAGTTTTCACACAAGTCTCCCACTGTCATCAATGAATGATTTACGCAAAGGTCCAAGTTGCATGCACTTGTCTCAGCTTTGAATTGGCCCCAAAATGAAGTGGATGTCTGTTTTGTTATGTTTTTATGGGCTGTCTATGTTCAGGTGAATTGCAGCTGTCAGCCAATCAGCATTCAGGGCTCAAACCACCAAGTGTATAATAGTGGACATGTTACGGTCTGATATACCACGGCTGTTAGCCAATCAGCATTCAGGGCTCAAACCACCCAGTTCATAATAGCGGACATGTTAAGTCTGATATACCATGGCTGCCAGCCAATCAGCACTCAGGGCTCGAACCACCCAGTGTATAATAGTGGACATTTACCTGTGCCACCAGTCTCTGGTTCTCCAGTAGCCAGGTCTCTCTCATGGAAGCCTTCCTGTCGAAGCGTCTGGCCATCTGCTCCAGTCTCTCCTGACGAATCAGCTCGTCTCTCAGGACACGTTCCCTCTCATGCTCAGCCCACTCCAAATGCTCCCAGGCCTGCAGAGGACAACATGGTTGATAACAAACTCAGCAAAAATAGAAACGTCCCTTTTTCAGGATGCGGTCTTTCAAAGATAATTCATAAAAATCCAAATAACTTCACAGATCTTCATTGTAAAGGGTTTAAACACTGTTTCCCATGCTTCTTCAATGAACCATAAACAATTAATGAACATGCACTTGTGGAACAGTCGTTAGAACCGTTAGTTTTTAGCTTACAGACGGTAGGCAATTAAGGTCACAGTTATGACATGACCCTCCAGCATGACAATGCCACCAGCCATACTGCTCGTTCTGTGAGTGATTTCCTGCAAGACAGGAATGTCAGTGTTCTGCCATGGCCAGCGAAGAGCCCAGATCTCAATCCCACTGAGCACGTCTGGGACCTGTTGGATTGGAGGGTGAAGGCTAGGGCCATTCCCCCCAGAAATGTCCGGGAACTTGCAGGTGCCTTGGTGGAAGAGTGGGGTAACATCTCACAGCAAAAAGTGGCAAATCCGATGCTGTCCATGAGGAGGAGATGCACAGACAGGGACAGTCTATTTCACTGTCAGCAGGCTACTGTAGGGCTTTGTTAAGATTCAGTCATTCTTGTGTCTTTGTTCATGAATAAATCACCCAGTACTCAATCTACTGCCTCGATCTCCTCCATTCCTGCATTCTGATGACACCCCATAGCGTAAGTAAGTCCTGAACCAGCCCACTAGATTAAACTTACCTCCCATTTTAGTATTCCTGCAAGCTTATATTCCTTACCCTGTTGAGATCAGCCACTAGAGCCCCCTCCTTGGGGGTATAGACTCTCTGGTTGTTGGCTCTCATACGACTCTGGATGGTGAACAGCAGCACCTCCAGATTACCTTTCTCCTGGAACCTGGAACATCACAGACAAAACAATAAACGATGTGTCAGAACCAGAAAAAGAACGTCTTATTTTAAAAGATGGGGGAAATTCCCAGTTTCGAAGTTACAAGAAACCTGAAGGTTTTCTGGAAAACCTAGATTTCTTTTTCGGGAACGTTTCTGGAATTGTGCCCTAGTTGAGCCATAGAGTAATACGGCAGGTTGATGTGACTGACTTGGGGGGTTTCTCCACTATGCGGTAGGAGTTGAAGGATTGGAGCTGCTGTTGGACCCCGGTCAGAGAGTTTGCCAGTTTACGGTTGTTCAGGATGATGATGGTCTGCTGTATCCATGTCAGCAGGTCTGACGACAGGGTTTCGTACTTGTCAATCATCTTCTCTGTCTCTATGGCATGGTCTAGTACCTAGAGGATGGATGCAGAGGGTTAGGTTACTCAAACACTAGGGTGTAATACTGTCACATGAAACAATGCACAGATTTACACACACACACACACACACACACACACACACACACACACACACACACACACACACACACAGCATTATTTATCCCATCCTCACCTTGCCAACTCTCTTCCCCTCCACCGCTAGTGCCTTCATTTTGGAGAAGTAGTGGTAGAAAGCCACAACATATGTGATGATGGACTTCTCATCTGGGTTCTCTGTGAACACATCTGTAATACAGACAGACAGTCAGAACTAGAAGATCACCTTGAGCTCAGCCCATAAAGATCTGAAAGGGCCGGTTTACCGAACAGAGGGTTCTGGACTGAAAAGGATTTTCTACTGAGATGTTCCATTGAGTATGCTTTTTAGTCCATGACTTGGCTTAATCTGGGTCCAGGAAACCGGTTCTTAGTTCTAGATGAGGGAACAGCACATTGTCACTCACCTTCAGGGTCTAACAGTTTTGCTACTCCAAGCGTCTGCTCTGCTACATTGAAGGCATTCTGAAGGTTATGGGTTGGATTGGACCTCTTCAGGCCACTATAGTCCACCAGGTCTGGCCTTGAGAGAGACAGACATAACAATGAGGATCAGTTATAGAACCTATTGCCCTTCATGGTTTTGAGGTCTGGGGTCTGCCCACCAACCAAGATTTTTTTTTTTAATGGGACAAACACCAAATTGAGACATTGCATACAGAATTCTGCAAAAATATCCTCGGTGTATTATGTAAAACACCAAATAATGAATGCAGAGCAGAATTAGGCCGATACCCGCTAATGATCAACATCCAGAAAAGAGACGTTAAATTCTACAACCACCTAAAAGGAAGCGATTCCCAAACCTTCCATAACAAAGCCGTCACCTACAGACAAATTAATCTGGAGAACAGCCCCCTAAGCAAGCTGGTCCTGGGGCTAAATTCACAAACACAAACAGACCCCACAAAGACCCAGGACAGCATCACAATTAGACCCAACCAAATCATGAGAAAACAAAAAGATAATTACTTGACCCATTGAAAACAGAGGAAACTAGAATGCTATTTGGCCCTGAACAGAGATCACACAATGGCAGAATATCTGACCACTGTGATTGACCCAAAATTAAGGAAATCTTTGACTATGTACAGACTCAGTGAGCATAGCCTTGCTATTGAGAAAGGCTGCCAAAGTCAGACCTGGCTCTTAAGAGAAGACAGGCTATGTGCACACTGCCCACAAAATGAGATGGAAACTGAGTTGCACTTCCTAACCTCTTGCCAAATGTATGACCATATTAGAGAAACATATTTCCCTCAGATTACACAGATCAATCAGATCAATCACAGCAGCAAGACTTGTGACCTGAAAAGGGCAGCCAAGAAAAGTGCAACCAGTGAAGAACAAACACTATTATAAATACAACCTATATTGACATTGATTTATTTTCCCTTTTGTAATTTAACTATTTGCACATCATTACAACACTGTATGTAGATATGATATTTGAAATGTTTTTATTCTTTTGGAAATGTTGTGATTGTAATGGGTTTTTTTCTTCACTTTTGTTTATTATCTATTTCACTTGTTTTGGCAATGTAAACATATGTTTTCCATGCCAATAAAGCCATTCAATTGAATTAGAGTGAGAGAGAGCGAGATAAAGAAAGAGAGAGAGACAGAGTGTGAGAGAGAGCGAGAGAGAGAGAGAGAGAGTGAGAGAGAGAGAGAACATTGCTGTGGGGACTTGCTTCCATTCAGTCACAAGAGCATTAGAGAGGTCAGGCACTGATTTTAGGCGATTAGGCTTGTTCCGCAGTCGGCTTTCCAATTCATCCCAAAGGTGCTCAATTGGGTTGAGGTCAGTGCTCTGTGCAGGCCAGTCAAGTTCTTCCCCACTGATCTCGACAGACCATTTCTGTACAGACCTCACTTTGTACCCCAGGGGCATTGTCATGCTGAAACAATAAAGGGCCTTCCCCAAAGTGCTGCCACAAAGTTGGAAGCACAGAATCGTCTACAAAGTCATTGTATCTTGTAGCATTAAGATTTCTTTCACGTTTGATTCATCCATTGGACCACCAGATGGTAAAGCCAGATTCATAATGCCAGAGAACGTGTTTCCACTGCTCCAGAGTCCAATGGCAGCGAGATTTACACCACTTCAGTCGATGCTCGGCATTGCGCATGGTGATCTTAGGCTTGTGTGCAGCTGCTCGGCCATTGAAACACATTTCATGAAGCTCCCAATGAACAGTTCTTGTGCTGCTGTTGCTCCAGAGGCAGTTTGGAACACGGTAGTGAGTGTTGCAACCGAGGACAAATTATATTTACACGTTATGTGCTTCAGCATTCGGCGGTCCCGTTCTATGAGCTTGTGTGGCCTACCACTTCGCGGCTGAGCCGTTGTTGCTCCTAGACTTTTCACTTCAAAATAACACTTACAGTTTACCATAGCAGCTCCAGCAGGGCAGAAATGTGACAAACTGACTTGTTGGAAAGGTGGCATCCTATGACGGTGCTACGTTGAAAGTCTGAGCTCTTCAGTAAGGCCATTCTACTGACAATGTTTGCATAGCTGTGTGCTTGATTTTATACACCTGTCAGCAACGGGTGTGGCTGAAACAGCCAAATCCACTAATTTGAATGGGTGTCCACATACTTTTGTATATATAGTGTATATGGTTCTGTTACAACCAGGTTGTAACCAATGGCATCATTCTGGCACAGCTATTGTGGATGATATGTGATTCTATCTTCTCTTACCGGTGTTTGTGTATGAGAGCGCTGAACGCCATTCCGTCTTTCCAACTGGTGGTGAAGTTGGTGATGTTTACGTTTGGATATCTGTAGAAACAGGACAGACAAAGAGTCAATGTCATGGACTGGCCTCAATCCCAAACGGATCCCAGTAGCTAACAGGACTAATAACATACACTGATCCCTAATGAACCTGGCTTTATCCAAGCAACCCTGATCATTGATCCTTTTGTGGTTCCAATGTCTCAGTGAGTGAGAGCATGGTGTTGGCAAGATCAGGGCTGTGGGTTCTACTGACCTGACAAAGACTTTTGAAGGCCTATATGTTGAAGTGTTGTATATAGGGGATGGGGGGAGTAGCAATATTCTGTGTGTGGGCCTCTCATTTCTTTATGTGGTTTCTATTGTCACATGGGCCACCAAGTTTCTCTGTCAATACTGACAGTTTCTGGAAATTGCTTTGGATTAGTCTTTTTTTTACTCACCCGGCAGTCTTCATCTGGCACCAGAGTAGCAGAGCGTCCTTGGCTGTGCGACTCTCCCGTTGAGTCCCGTCTGCCTGTCCCATCTCCACCACAATGTCTTGGATCTGTCGGACAGGGACAGGAGGGACAGAGAGTCAACTACAGTAATGAATATGGAATTTACACTAGACTAGATAGTTCTTACGTGGAGACCAAACAGACGTAACACAACCTACATGTTGCCGGACACCAAGACCGTTGTGAAGAGCACACAACAACGCCTATTCAACTCAAATCAAATCGTATTTGTCACATGTGCCGAATACAACAGGCTTTGAAGTGAAATGCTCTAAACCAACAAGGCAGCTAAAAAAATTATACAAATATTAACTTTTAAAAAATAAAATATTACACAAAATAAACAACAAATAGAAAAATATTTGATATCAAATTAAGACCTAAAAAAAAATATGAATAAGAAATAAAATAAATAAATAATTCCTCTGACACCGGGTGGTATAGAGGTCCTGGATGGCAGGAAGCAAGGCCCCAGTGATGTACTTGGCCGTACGCACTACCCTCTGTAGTGCCTTGCGGTTGGAGGCCGAGCAGTTGCCATACCAGGCACTGATGCAACCAGTCAGGATGATCTCAATGCTGCAGCTGTAGAACCTTTTGATGATCTGAGGACCCATGCCAAATCTTTTCAGTCTCCTGAGATTTTGTCGTGCCGTCTTCACGACTATCTTGGTGTGCTTGCACCGTGTTAGTTTGTTTGTGATGTGGACACCAAGGAACTTGAAGCTCTCAACCTGCTCCACTACAGCCCCGTCGATGAGAATGGGGGCGTGCTTGGTCCTCCTTCTCCAGTAGTCCCCCTCAGGACACTGAAGATTTGACATGGGTCCTCAGATCCTCAAAAAGTTCTACAGCTGCAACATCAAGAGCATCCTGACTGGTTACATCACCACTTGGTATGGCAACTTCTCGGCATACGACCGCAAGGTGCTACAGAGGGTAGTTTATTGGGCCAAGCATATCACTGGGGCCAAGCGTCCTGCCATCCAGGACATCTATAACAGGCGGTGTCAGAGGAAGGCCCTAAAAAAAATATTTTGTCACTTACTTTAAAAAAAAAATCTGCATTGTTGGTTAAGGGCTTGTAAGTAAGTATTTCACGGTAAGGTCTACACCTGTTGTGTTCGGCGTATTTGACATGTGTCACGCCCTGACCATAGAGAGCCCTTGGTTCTCTATGGTGTAGTAGGTCAGGGCGTGACTAGGGGGTGATCTAGTATATTTATTTCTATGTTGGTGTGCTTGGTATGGTTCCCAATTAGAGGCATCTGGTAATCGTTGCTTCTAATTGGGGATCATATTTAGGTAGCCTTTTTCCCACCTGTGTTTTGTGGGATATTGTTTTGAGTTAGTGCATATGGCACCTCCGATGTCACGGTTCGTTGTTTGTTTCTTTTTCTTTGGAAGTTTCGGGTAAATAAAGATGTGGAACTTTAATCACACTGCACCTTGGTCCGTCTCTCCACACAACCGTGACAACATGCAGTGTAGAGTGTACATACTGTATATTTTAGAATGGGAGAATGTTTAGACATAAACTGCCTATTTCTTATTTTAGGCTGAAGTATGAAGAGTATATTTTTATTAGTAATGAGGGTAAAACAAGTTAAAACAAGGTTTAAAAAAAGAGGCTAATACTAGATCTAGTATCTAATTGAAACCTTGGTTAAATTGATAGAGCGGGGCATGTTAAATCTGTAAATGATCAAGGTTACCATCTTCCCACCAACTACCAACACACTGTCAGTAATTAAAACAGGGATTCTATCTGTGAGACCTACGGCTCCTCAGAGGCTAAATTTAGCACCACTTTGCTTCTCTTCTCCTCCGTTTGTTCTGACACTACGTAGGGATGCAGACAGAGGCTAGCTAGTCAACTCTTCCCTATTTTCTCCTCTCCTCCTTGATGGAGTGAATAATGCAGCAACTAGGCCATATTGTTTGAACTAGCAAAGCTAAAAATAACAGTACAATGTCAAATTAAAAATAAACACTGTATCAGCCTGTTAAAAAGAATCACTGCATCAGCCCAGATAAAATAATCAAACAGACATGGTGTTTTGTTTGGGATGTTTCAGTTTTAACACCAGATAATGATGGCTGTTGGCTGAAACCAGACTGTATACAGCTCCAGGTAGAAGGGATTTATGTTGAATTCTAGTTCATTGTTCAACCAGTGTTGTCTTTAGTGATTAGATCACCTAAGCTGGTGATCCCAGATCAGTTTGTGCCGTCTTGCCACCGGGACATAGAAGTTGGCTATAAAGCACAAACAGATCTGGGACCAGGCAGGCACCAGGTGGTTTAAATTGAGTTAATTTTGTAACCTGTGTTGTTTAAGTGGTTAGTTAGAAGAAGAAGAATCCTAACTCACCTGGAATCTGAGAATTATGGTCCAGATGAGTCCCAGGATGAGGCGGTGGTTGCCGTCGACAATGTCGTGTGATCCCATATTCTCCAGGTGGACCCTCTGCTCCTTGAGGAACTGCAGGGCCTTGTCCACGTTCTCCAGACAGTGGATCCGCATACGGCCCTTAGTGGGCTTGGGCTGGAAGGAGGGAGAGAGGGAGAGAGAGGGAGATAATAGTAGTGTGTGGCTATTTACAGTGCCTTGGAAAGTATTCAGACCCCTTGACTTTTTCCACATTTTGTTACGTTACAGACTTATTCTAAAATGGATTAAATAAAAAAATCCTTAGCAATCTACACACAATACCCAATAATGAAAAAGCAAAAACAGGTTTTTAGACATTTTTGCAAATTAATAAAATATTTAAAACAGAAACACCTTATTTACATAAGTATGGAGACTTGAAATTGAGCTCAGTTGCATCCTGTTTCCATTGATCATCCTTGAGATGTTTCAACAACATGATTGGAGTCCACCTGTGGTCATTTCAATTGATTGGATATGATTTGGATCAGCACACACCTGTCTATATAAGGTCCCACAGTTGACAGTGCATGTCAGAGCAAAAACCAAGCCATGAGGTCAAAGACATTGTCCGTAGAGCTCCGAGACAAGATTGTGTCGAGGCACAGATCTGGGGATCTGGTCCCCAAGAACACAGTGTCCTCCATCATTCTAAATGGAAGAAGTTTGGAAACACCAAGACTAGAGCTGCTCGGCCAAATCTGAGCAATCAGGGGAGAAAGGCCTTGGCCAGGGAGGTGACCAAGAACCTGATTGTCACTCTAACAGAGCTCTAGAGTTCCTCTGTTGGGATTGGATAACCTTCCAGAAGGACAACCATCTCTGCAGCACTCTACCAGTCAAGCCAGATGGAAGCCACTCCTCAGTAAAAGGCACAAGACTTTCAGACCATGAAAAACAACATTCTCTGATCTGATGAAACCAAGACTGAACTCTTTGGCCTGAATGTCAAGTGTCACGTCTGGAGGAAAACTGGCACCATCCCTACGGTGAAGCATGGTGGTGGCAGCATCATGCTGTGAGGATGTTTTTCAGCAGCAAAGACTGGGAGACTAGTCAGGATAGAGGCAAATATGAAAGGTGCAATGTACAGAGAGATCCTTGATAAAAACCTGCTCCAAAGCTCTCAGGACCTCAGACTGGGTGAACCCTCAGCACACATTCAAGACAACGCAGGAGTGGCTTCGGGACGAGTCTCTGAGTGGCCCAGCCAGAACCCGGACTTAACCCTGATCGAACATCTCTGGAGAGACCTAAATATAGCTGTGCAACAAAACTCCCCATCTAACCTGACAGAGCTTGAGAGGAGAAACTCCCCAAATACAGGTGTGCCAAGCTTGTAGCGTCATACCCAAGAAGACTAGAGGCTGTAATCGCTGCCAAAGGTGCTTCAACAAAGTACTGAGTAAAGAGTCTGAATACTTACGTAAATGTAATATTTCCGTTCCATTTCTAAAAACCAGTTTTTGCTTTGTCATCATGGGGTATTGTGTGTAGATTGATGAGGGGAAAAAACTATTGAATCAATGTTAGAATAAGGCTGTAATGTAACAAAATGTGGAAGAAGGTCAAGGGGTCTGAATACTTGATAAATGTGACTGGAGGACTTCCACACTGATCTGGATCATCAGACCATTGTCATAACAGGGACAAAGAAAAGCTACAGAACACACACACACACATCATAAATGTACACTGTTCACACACACACACACACACACACACACACACACACACACACACATCATAAATGTACACTGTTCACACACACACACACACACACACACACACACACACACACACATCATAAATGCACACTGTTCACACACACACACACACACACACACACACACACACATAAATGTACATAAATGCACACTGTTCACACACACACACACACACACACACACACACACACATCATAAATGCACACTGTTCACACACACACACACACACACACACACACACACACACACACACATAAATGTACACTCATAAATGCACACTGTTCACACACACACACACACATCACACTGTTCACACACTGTTCACACACACACACACACACACACACACACACACACATAAATGCACACTGTTCACACACACACACACACACACACACACACACACACACACACTGTTCACACACACACATAAATGCACACTGTTAAATGTACACTGTTCACACACACACACACACACACACACACACACACTGTTCACACACACACACACACACACACACATCATAAATGTACACTGTTCACACACACACACACACCCACACACACACACACACACATCATAAATGTACACTGTTCACACACACACACACACACACACACAAATGCACACTGTTCACACACACACACACACACACACACACCATAAATGCACACTGTTCACACACACACACACACACACACACACACACATAAATGCACACTGTTCACACACACACACACACACACACACACACACACACACACACACACACACACACACATCATAAATGCACACTGTTCACACACACACACACACACACACACACACACACACACACACACACACACATCATAAATGCACACTGTTCACACACACACACACACACACACACACACACACACACACACACACACCCACACACACACACACACACATAAATGCACACTGTTCACACACACACACACACACACACACACACACACATAAATGTACACTGTTCACACACACACACACACACACACACACACACACACACACACACACACACACACACATCATAAATGCACACTGTTCACACACACACACACACACACACATCAAAATGCACACTGTTCACACACACACACTACACAAATACATAAACACATACACACACGTGTGAGTGCTTTTGGTGACAGGCTGAAGAAATTTGGCTTGTCACCAAAAGCACTCTCAAACTTCTACAGATGCACAATCGAGAGCATCCTGTCGGGCTGGATCACCGCCTGGTACGGCAACTGCTCTACCCACAACCATAGGGTAGTGAGGTCTGCACAACCCATCACCGGGGATAAACTACCTGCCCTACCTGCCCTCCAGGACACCTACACCACCCGATGTCACAGGAAGGCCATAAAGATCATTTTATTTTTTACTTTATTTAACAAATTCTTATTTTCAATGACGGCCTAGGAACCGTGGGTTATCTGCCTGTTCAGGGGCAGAACGACAGATTTGTACCTTGTCAACACGGGGGTTTGAACTTGCACCTTCCGGTTACTGGCCCAACACCCAAACCACTAGGCTACCCTGCCGCCCTGTTGTCAAGGACAACAACCACCCGAGCCACTGCCTGTTCACCGCGCTATCATCCAGAAGGTGAGGTCAGTACAGGTGCATCAAAGCAGGTACCGAGAGACTGAAAAACAGCTTCTATCTCAAGGCCATCAGACTGTTAAACAGCCACCACTAACATTGAGTGGCTGCTGCCAACACACTGACTCAACTCCAGCCACTTTAATAATGGAAATTGATGTAAAAATATATCACTAGCCACTTTAAACAATGCTAGTTAATATAATGTTTACATACCCTACATTACTCATCTCATATGTATATGTATATACTGTACTCTATATCATCTACTGCATCTTTATGGAATACATGTGTCACTAGCCACTTTAAACAATGCTAGTTAATATAATGTTTACATACCCTACATTACTCATCTCATATGTATATGTATATACTGTACTCTATATCATCTACTGCATCTTTATGTAATACATGTGTCACTAGCCACTTTAAACAATGCTAGTTAATATAATGTTTACATACCCTACATTACTCATCTCATATGTATATGTATATACTGTACTCTATATCATCTACTGCATCT
Source organism: Oncorhynchus tshawytscha (assembly GCF_018296145.1). Lineage (NCBI taxonomy): Eukaryota > Metazoa > Chordata > Actinopteri > Salmoniformes > Salmonidae > Oncorhynchus > Oncorhynchus tshawytscha. The sequence goes on along the minus strand of NC_056436.1, from coordinate 14,190,151 downwards.
TTATGGAATACATGTATAAACTATGCCACTTTGTTTACATACCCTACATTACTCACCTCATATGTATATACTGTACTCGATACCATATATTGCATCTTGCCTATGTCGCTCTGTACCATCACTCATTCATATATCCTTATGTACATATTCTTTATCCCCTTACACTGTGTATAAGACAGTAGTTTTGGAATTGTTAGGTCAGATTACTCGTTGGTTATTACTGCATTGTCGGAACTAGAAGCACAAGCATTTCGCTACACTCGCATTAACATCTGCTTACCATGTGTATGTGACAAATACATTTGATTTGATTTTGACATACACACTGTTCACACCCACACACACAAACACACACACACACACAACACTACACTACACACACATACACACACACACACACACATATATATACCTACACACTACACACATATACCCACACACTACACACATATACCCATGTACCAGTTTCTCTCCAGAGAGGAGCTCCAGTAGTTTGATGAGCATGCGTCCATCCCTGAGGTCCAGGTACAGGTCAGAGATACGGCAGCTGACCCGGGACAGGATGGAGTTGACCCACTTAGTGAAGGTCTTCTTCTGGACCGCCTCACGCTCATCTAGAGGAGGAGAATACAGGGAACTAGCTCAGATATCACCAGATTACACAGTAATAACGCAGCAATAACCTATTAGTTACTGCTTTACTTATTTGGGAATCATTCAAACAAGCACCACTAGGCAGAACACTGTGGAGTGTATGATGTATGAAAATGTGTGTGTGTGTGTGCATGAGTGTGCAATTCATTTTGGAAGCTTGAGAATAGACGTGAGAATCCACAAGGCCTTTGTAAGTAGTCTTTAAAGTATGATCCTACTCTGAGCGTAAGAATGTCAGCAGCACTGTGACTTATGTATTACCAACCTGGATTCATGGGTAGACGTAGCATAGTAAATACAAATCCAGGACACTGGAATTAGTATGAAATGTTACGTTTGGTATTGTATGTATTAATTTGTGGTAGCCCATCATCAATTTCGTATAATATGTTACGAATTGCAACTCATACGATATGTTGCGAATTTTATAGGAGAACCCTTTGAAGAACCCTTTTGGTTCGACAGAGGGTTCTACATGGAACCCGAAAAGGTTCTACCTGGAACCAGAAAGGGTTCTCCTATGGGGATGGCCAAAGAACCCTTTTGGAACCCTTTTTTCTAAGAGCGTACGCCCACCCATCCACCTGACCAACCACCCTCCTTTCATTTTTCCCTTAATTAAGTAACCTTCTGTCTTATGTACTGTATGTAACCATGCCAAACGTAACATATCATCGTAATTTGAGTGTCCTGGATTTTCGTTTACTATGTTACGTCTAATCTATGAGACCAGCCTGGGCTGACTATTACCCACCTGATGGCATTATGTCTCCCTACTGGTTAGCAGCAGGAGCTCACAGTCACACATTAAAGCCTCCTTCAACACTGCCTACGTCCCAAATGGCCCAACAACCAATATCCATGTGCTTAAAGTAATTTCATTGTGCTGTATATGACTCAGTCAAGTGCAAATGTGTAAATGTGTGTGTGTGTGTATGCGTTTGTGCGTGAGTGCGTGTGTGTGTGTGTGTGTGTGTGCGCGTGTGTGTGCGTGTGTGTGTGGCCTGCTTGCCTGCATGTGTTCCTTCCCCTAATGCTTGTACCATGTTTATCCCTGGTCCCAAATATAACAGTGCAAAATACTGCATCCTTAATGGCTTGTTCTATAAATGATTCAGGCACTCAGGCTGTGGAGAACAGGGAGAGGGAGAGCTAGAGAGAGCGAGCGAGCGAGAGCGAGAGAGAGGCAGAGAGAGACAGAGAGAGGCAGACAGAGAGAGACAGACAGAGACAGAGAAAGAGAGGCAGAGAGAGAGAGAGAGAGACAGACAGACAGAGACAGAGAAAGAGAGGCAGAGAGAGAGAGACAGAGACAGAGAGAGAGAGAGAGAGAGGCAGACAGAGAGAGAGACAGAGACAGAGAGAGAGAGAGACAGAGAGAGAGAGAGACAGAGAGGCAGAGAGAGAGAGAGGCAGAGACAGACAGAGAGAGAGGCAGAGACAGAGAGAGAGAGAGAGAGAGAGAGAGGCAGACAGAGAGAGAGAGAGAGGCAGAGAGAGAGAGAGAGAGAGGCAGAGAGAGAGAGAGAGAGACAGAGAGAGACAGAGAGAGAAAGACAGACAGAGAGAGAGACAGAGAGAGACAGACAGAGAGAGAGACAGAGAGAGAGGCAGAGAGAGACAGAGAGCAAGAGAGAGAGAGAGAGAGAGAGGCAGAGAGAGAGAGAGAGGCAGAGAGAGAGAGAGAGGCAGAGAGAGAGAGGCAGAGAGAGAGAGAGCAGAGAGGCAGAGAGGCAGAGAGAGAGAGGCAGAGAGAGAGAGAGAGAGAGAGAGACAGAGAGAGACAGAGAGAGAGAGGCAGAGAGACAGAGGCAGAGACAGAGAGAGAGAGAGAGAGAGAGAGACAGAGAGAGGCAGAGAGAGAGGCAGAGAGAGACAGAGAGAGGCAGAAAGAGAGAGAGAGACAGAGAGAGAGACAGAGACAGAGAGAGGCAGAGACAGAGAGAGGCAGAGACAGAGAGAGACAGAGACAGAGAAAGAGAGAGACAGAGAGAGAGAGACCGAGAGAGAGAGACAGAGAGAGAGGTAACCCAGAGAAGAAGGGAGGAAGAAGGAGAACATGCAACTAAAGGAGAGGGCAAGGTGAATGACATAAAAAGGGGTAGCCTGTATCATTGCTCTCATCTATTTTATGCATTGTGAAAATGTAACACCTGTCATGTAACACATCTGTCATCTATGGCCATGTTATACAGTCCTGTACTCCATAAGAGACTAGGCAGTATCGTTAAATTAGTCATGTCCCATTCTGTCTCCTCACTGGTAAATATCAAAGAGCTACGGCACACACTGCCTACTGCACAACATCCATGTGGAACCTCCCCAAAATCATTTAAAAAGTAATGACAGTTAAAACATGCAAAAACAACGGCACCATCTATGTCCCAAATAGCACCCCATTCCCTACATAGTGCACTACTTCAGACCAGAGCCCTATGACACCCTATTCCCTACGTAGTGCACTAATTTTGACCCGTAGGGATCCTTAGGGATATGTGGCATCGTCCTCCCAGCCAGACCAAGGCTGTCTCAGTACAACAACAAGGCTGAATAATACTCTGGTGGTTTGAGTGTACACTCTCCAGGGTGGAATTGTCCTCCCAGCCAGACCAAGGCTGTCTCAGTACAACAACAATTCTGAATAATACTCTGGTGTGTTTGACATGCTGCTACTCCTCCCTGGTCTCCAGACCTGTCTACTCTCTGACTCCAGTGAGCGACAGTGACAAGCCACATGACTTAAAATGATGCTGATGGATTTTCCCTTTACTCAGCCAGAGAGTCAGAGAGAGCCAGAGTGCCAGAGAGAGCCAGAGAGCCAGAAAGAGCCAGAGAGGTTGTTGTCCTTGATGATCTTTATGGCCTTCCTGTGACATCGGGTGGTGTAGGTGTACTGGAAAAGGGTTCTTCAAAGGGTTCTCCTATGAAAATTCGCAACATATTGTATGAGAGAGTCAGAGAGAGCCAGAGAGAGCCAAAGAGAGCCAGAGAGAGCCAGAGAAAGTCAGAGACAGCCAGAGAGAGCCAGAGAGAGCCAGAGAGCCAGAGAGAGCCAGAGATTCAGAGAGAGCCAGAGCCAGGCGGTTTTCCCACAGCCCTGCCTGGCAGTCCCACTGAGTACCAGCTGCCCAGGATTCTAGCCTGCGTCATAGTGGCAAGGACCTTGGGGGCAGGCAGGACTGGTTGTGTAACCTACAGGTATAGTTTTGGCAGCCAGAACCAAATCTACCGTGTGTACTTATGTAACAGTTAATAGTCTGTCACCAGAGACTATAGCAGCCTCTGCACAAGACCTTAACACAGAGAATACAACAAAACAACACACAGAGAATACAGCAAAACAACACACAGAAAATAAAAACACAACACACAGAGAATACAACAAAACAACTGTTACGGATACAGGTATCCTGTGTGTGTGTGTGTGTGTGTGTGTGTATCCTGTGTTCTTTTCTCTCCTTCTCCCCTCACAGGTGAAAATCATCACTCCCCAATCAGACACCAATCAATCATCAATCAGAAGACACACCTCCTCCTGTTTCCTACCCAATCACAGTTCCTTTCCCTTGGTTTAAAAACCCCATCAGTTGTTTGCTCTAGAGCTCAATCTCTCTGTAAATGCCATGTCTGTAGGTCTCTGTGTTTCACTCTCTCTTTGTGTCGTAACCTCTCTTTTGTTTGAGCACCTCCAAATCACTTTGTCATCTCCTGTGAGTATTGTTTTTGGTTATGGTGTTTGTTTGCTGGTGGGAAAAGGGGAAACCAAGACAAGTCGCCCATGGGCATACACTACCCGTAGGTAAACTTTGTTAAAAACACTGTATTTTTGGTTAGTTAGTTAGCTGTTAAAGTAGGCTTGTCTAGCTTAGGGGTGTTTTTGAATACTTATTGTTTCTTTCCTTGGGTCCAGCTCAGCCCCTTTTCCTGCTCCCCCCATTACTGTGTGTTTATTAATAAACCCTGAGTTTGACGGTAGATTTCAGTTGTCTGTGGTTATTTCGTTCTCACTTTTACTTTGTCACTATTATAAATTGCATGAGTTATGTTACGGGTCTCAATACCATCCCCCCCCTAGACTGTCGGGCCAAAAGGGACTCGTAATACAACACAACACACAGAAAATATAGCAAAACACAAAATATAGCAAAACACATACAACACACAGAGAACCCAACAAGACAGAGAACCCAACACAACTACAACACACACAAAGCACAACCCAACAACTACAACCCAACACACAGAAAGCACAACCCAACACACAACTACAACAAAGCACAACCCAACAACTACAACCCACTACAACCCAACACAACTACAGCATAACACTACAACTCACAACATGCCATCTAACAGAGGACACAATACAACCCAATACAACAACTACAACCCAACACAACTACAACCCAACCCAACTATAACACAACACAACCCATTACAACTACAACCCAGCTTAACTCAACACATGACATCTGACAGAGGGCACAACTCAACCCAACTACAACTCAGCTTAACTCAACACGACATTAACAGACAGAAGGCACAACACAGCAGCTGCAAACGTGGGCTAGGAAAGAACAGACAGAGTATCCCGTCTACCACACAACGACGTTATTACAACCTATCCAATTGACCACCTGAGACATTCTACAAAGGACTCGGTTTGGCAACACGGCCTTCCATCTACCACCAACCTATCGAAGCGCAGCTCAGAGTAAATATTTATTGCATTTTCCTTTTCCAAATGGGCGGTAATTTAGAATGCATAAGATATTGTATTTACGATAGCACAGCTTCTCCCTTTGTCCTTCAGTCTTCCCGCTCTTTCACTCAAACCCAGCCCCTTTTCTTTTGTGTAACCAGCTGTCATATCTGTTCCATCCGCTAGGGATGTTTTCCTTTATGATGTAATTTGTAATCAAGGTATAATTTATTCTTTGTATATGTAATTCTGTGTGATTAGTTAGGTATTTAGTAAATAAATAATTAAACCCAATTTTGTATTGCTGATTCAACTTGTTCACCAGGGTTCGTGAAGATAACCAAGAATTTACAACTTTCAGATGAGACTGAATTAAGGTGACGATTAATATTGACTGCTATTGATGTAAACTATATATTAGTTTAGGTCTTTAAGAGTTTATTCGGAAGATAACAACTCTATAAATATTATTTTGTGGAGCCCCGACTCTCCAGTTAATTACATTTACACGATTAGCTCAATCAGGTAATATTAATAAAGGAGAAAGGATTTTCTAGAATAGCATGTCATATCACTTAATCCGGCATAGCCACGACCCTGGCTAACTGTGGCTATTCCTGGCTAGTCACATATATACTACTCCCCACCAGAGATCGGTTGTGGGAGATTGAACATTCCCATGTCGTCCACCCTTCCTGCTGTCTCCCCCTCTGTTTACCCCCAAAACATGTACAACCTGTATACAACCTTCTATAACCAAAATACAACCTTACAACCTGACCAGTTTAGTTCATGGGAAGAGTGCGGCAGGACTCTGGGTCTGGTCTGGAGCATGGTTGATGAGAGGACAGACTGACAGAGACACACCAGGGCAGCAGATGCACCCAGCACAGCTAAGCAACACCTACCCAGGCAGTGGGGGAAACTTTTTAGAATGACATTATTTCAACTCTACACAGGAGCTTGGCATGGGAGCAGGGTGAGAGGACAGAGACAAAGTAGAGGTAAATAAGCAATGCATTGCAGAAAGGTACAATTTATGATACATTGGTACTGTAACGGTTTTCTAGGTGTGAAGGGGAGTCGGACCAAAATGCGGCGTGTAGATTGCGATCCATGTTTAATGAGAAACGTAACACTAATCTAAATACAAAACAATAAACGTAACGAAAACCGAAACAGCCTAATACTGGTGCACATACACACAGAACAAAGACACTAAGGACAATCACCCACGACAAACTCAAAGAATATGGCTGCCTAAATATGGTTCCCAATCAGAGACAACGATAAACACCTGCCTCTGATTGAGAACCACTTCAGACAGCCATAGACTTAACTAGAGCGCCCCACTAGCTACAATCCCAATACATACACACCACATACAAAAACCCATGCCACACCCTGGCCTGACCATATAAATAAATACAAAATACTTTGACCAGTGCGTGACAGAACCCCCCCCCCCTAAGGTGCGGACTCCCGAACGCACCTCAAAACAATAGGGAGGGTCCGGGTGGGCGTATGTCCATGGTGGCAGCTCCGGCGCGGGACGTGGACCCCACTCAATCAATGTCTTAGTCCCCTCTCCTTGCGTCCTTGGATAGTCCACCCTCGCCGCCGACCATGGCCTAGTAGTCCTCACCCAGAACCCAACGGGACTGAGGGGAAGCTCGGGAGTGAGGGGAAGCTCGGGAGTGAGGGGAAGCTCGGGAGTGAGGGGAAGCTCAGGCAGGTTGATGGATCTACCAGATCCTGGCTGGCTGGTGGTTTCGGCAGATCCTGGCTGACTGGCAGATCCCGACCGACTGGCGGATCCTGACCGACTGGCAGATCCCGGCCGACTGGCAGTTCTGGCAGATCCCGGCTAACTGGCGGATCTGGAAGAGTCTGGCTGACTGGCGGATCTGGAAGAGTCTGGCTGACTGGCGGATCTGGAAGAGTCTGGCTGACTGGCGGATCTGGAAGAGTCTGGCTGACTGGCGGATCTGGAAGAGTCTGGCTGACTGGCGGATCTGGAAGAGTCTGGCTGACTGGCGGATCTGGAAGAGTCTGGCTGACTGGCGGATCTGGAAGAGTCTGGCGGATCCTGGCAGACTGAAAGATCTGGTTGCTCCATGCTGACTGGCGGCTCTGGCTGCTCCACGCTGACTGGCGGCTCTGGCTGCTCCATGTAGGCTGACAGCTCTGGCGGCTTCTTGACAGACTGACAGCTCCTTGCAGACTGACAGCTCCTTGCAGACTGGCAGCTCCTTGCAGACTGGCAGCTCCTTGCAGACTGGCAGCTCCTTGCAGACTGGCAGCTCCTTGCAGACTGACAGCTCCTTGCAGACTGACAGCTCTGGCTGCTCCTTGCAGACTGACAGCTCTGGCTGCTCCATGCAGACTGACAGCTCTGGCTGCTCCATGCAGCCTGACAGCTCTGGCTGCTTCATGCAGCCTGACAGCTCTGGCTGCTCCATGTAGACTGGCAGCTCTGGCTGCTCCATGCAGGCTTGCAGCTCTGGCTGCTCCATGCAGGCTGGCAGCTCTGGCTGCGCTGAACAGGCAGGAGACTCCGGCAGCGCAGGAGAGGAGAAAGGCTCCGACAGCGCTCGGCAGCTCTGGCTGCTCCATGCACGCAGGAAGCCTGGTGCAGCTCTGGCTGGAAGCTGGATAGACACAGGCGCACTGGAGCTCTTGAGCTGCCCAACCAGCTCGATGCCCACTCTAGCCCGAGATACGCCGGGCTGTGCGCACCACTGCATAACACGGTGCCTGCCCGGTCTCTCTAGCCCCCGGTAAGCACAGGGAGTTTGCGCCAATCTCCTACCTGGCATAGCCATCCCCCCAATACATTTTTGGGGCTGACTCGCATCCGCTCTGCCGTGCTAGGCCGCCTCTCTGCTTTTGCTGCCTCCAGCTCGAAAATAATCTCCAGGCTGTTCCCAGGGTCCTTTCCCGTCTAGAATCTCCTCCCAAGTCCATTTCTCCAAGTAGTGCAGCCTCTCCCACTGTAGTTGCTGCTGCTCCTGCTGCTGCTGCCTCTGTTGCGCCTCCTGCGGCTCCTGCCTGTTGACACGCTGCTTGGTCCGGTTGTGGTGGGTGATTCTGTAACGGTTTTCTAGGTGTGAAGGAGAGTCGGACCAAAATGCGGCGTGTAGATTGCGATCCATGTTTAATGAAAAAACGTAACACTAATCTAAATACAAAACCTACAAAACAATAAACGTAACGAAAACCGAAACAGCCTAATACTGGTGCACATACACACAGAACAAGGAACAAAGACACTAAGGACAATCACCCACGACAAACTCAAAGAATATGGCTGCCTAAATATGGTTCCCAATCAGAGACAACGATAAACACCTGCCTCTGATTGAGAACCACTTCAGACAGCCATAGACTTAACTAGAACACCCCACTAGCTACAATCCCAATACATACACACCACATACAAAAACCCATGCCACACCCTGGCCTGACCAAATAAATAAAGATAAACACAAAATACTTCGACCAGGGCGTGACAGGTACTGTAACAGACACAGAACAAAGACAGAATGGCATACTGTTGGCAGAGCACAGAATAACACAGAGATAACACGGAGATAACACAGCAAGACATAACACTGACAAAATGAATGATGGAATAACAAAGACATCGGTTAACAAATCTTAAATTAATATGAAGCAGTAGAGATGATAAAGAGAAACAGAAACAGAGAGAGAGAGAAGACATTTCGAAGCGGTGCAGCCAGCGGGTTTCTCCACGCATCGCGCCGACAGAAACAAACATCTTTCTGGTAAGAAGAGGGGCGGGGGCGTATGTCTTATGGCCAACGTGACATGGTGTGATGAAAGAAACATACAGGAACTCAAATCCTTCTGTTCACCTGATTTAGAATTCCTCACAATCAAATGTAGACCGCATTATCTACCAAGAGAATTCTCTTCGATTATAATCACAGCCGTATATATCCCCCCCCAAGCAGACACATCGATGGCTCTGAACGAACTTTATTTAACTCTCTGCAAACTGGAAACGATTTATCCGGAGGCTGCATTCATTGTAGCTGGGGATTTTAACAAGGCTAATCTGAAAACAAGACTCCCTAAATTTTATCAGCATATCGATTGCGCAACCAGGGGTGGAAAGACCCTGGATCATTGTTACTCTAACTTCCGCGACGCATATAAGGCCCTGCCCCGCCCCCCTTTCGGAAAAGCTGACCACGACTCCATTTTGTTGATCCCTGCCTACAGACAGAAACTAAAACAAGAAGCTCCCACGCTGAGGTCTGTCCAACGCTGGTCCGACCAAGCTGACTCCACACTCCAAGACTGCTTCCATCACGTGGACTGGGAGATGTTTCATATTGCGTCAGACAACAACATTGACGAATACGCTGATACGGTGTGCGAGTTCATTAGAACGTGCGTTGAAGATGTCGTTCCCATAGCAACGATTAAAACATTCCCTAACCAGAAACCGTGGATTGATGGCAGCATTCGTGTGAAACTGAAGGCACGAACCACTGCTTTTAATCAGGGCAAGGTGTCTGGTAACATGACTGAATACAAACAGTTCAGCTATTCCCTCCGCAAGGCTATCAAACAAGCTAAGCGCCAGTACAGAGACAAAGTAGAATCTCAATTCAACGGCTCAGACACAAGAGGCATGTGGCAGGGTCTACAGTCAATCACGGACTACAGGAAGAAACCCAGCCCAGTCACGGACCAGGATGTCTTGCTCCCAGGCAGACTAAATAACTTTTTTGCCCGCTTTGAGGACAATACAGTGCCACTGACACGGCCTGCAACGGAAACATGCGGTCTCTCCTTCACTGCAGCCGAAGTGAGTAAGACATTTAAACGTGTTAACCCTCGCAAGGCTGCAGGCCCAGACGGCATCCCCAGCCGCGCCCTCAGAGCATGCGCAGACCAGCTGGCCGGTGTGTTTACGGACATATTCAATCAATCCCTATACCAGTCTGCTGTTCCCACATGCTTCAAGAGGGCCACCATTGTTCCTGTTCCCAAGAAAGCTAAGGTAACTGAGCTAAACGACTACCGCCCCGTAGCACTCACATCCGTCATCATGAAGTGCTTTGAGAGACTAGTCAAGGACCATATCACCTCCACCCTACCTGACACCCTTGACCCACTCCAATTTGCTTACCGCCCAAATAGGTCCACAGACGATGCAATCTCAACCACACTGCCCTAACCCATCTGGACAAGAGGAATACCTATGTGAGAATGCTGTTCATCGACTACAGCTCGGCATTCAACACCATAGTACCCTCCAAGCTCGTCATCAAGCTCGAGACCCTGGGTCTCGACCCCGCCCTGTGCAACTGGGTACTGGACTTCCTGACGGGCCGCCCCCAGGTGGTGAGGGTAGGCAACAACATCTCCTCCCCGCTGATCCTCAACACTGGGGCCCCACAAGGGTGCGTTCTGAGCCCTCTCCTGTACTCCCTGTTCACCCACGACTGCGTGGCCATGCACGCCTCCAACTCAATCATCAAGTTTGCGGATGACACAACAGTGGTAGGCTTGATTACCAACAACGACGAGGCGGCCTACAGGGAGGAGGTGAGGGCCCTCGGAGTGTGGTGTCAGGAAAATAACCTCACACTCAACGTCAACAAAACTAAGGAGATGATTGTGGACTTCAGGAAACAGCAGAGGGAACACCCCCATCCACATCGATGGAACAGTAGTGGAGAGGGTAGCAAGTTTTAAGTTCCTCGGCATACACATCACAGACAAACTGAATTGGTCCACTCACACAGACAGCATCGTGAGGAAGGCGCAGCAGCGCCTCTTCAACCTCAGGAGGCTGAAGAAATTCGGCTTGTCACCAAAAGCACTCACAAACTTCTACAGATGCACAATCGAGAGCATCCTGGCGGGCTGTATCACCGCCTGGTATGGCAACTGCACCGCCCTCAACCGTAAGGCTCTCCAGAGGGTAGTGAGGTCTGCACAACGCATCACCGGGGGCAAACTACCTGCCCTCCAGGACACCTACACCACCCGATGCTACAGGAAGGCCATAAAGATCATCAAGGACATCAACCACCCGAGCCACTGCCTGTTCACCCCGCTGTCATCCAGAAGGCGAGGTCAGTACAGGTGCATCAAAGCTGGGACCGAGAGACTGAAAAACAGCTTCTATCTCAAGGCCATCAGACTATTAAACAGCCACCACTAACATTGAGTGGCTACTGCCAACACACTGTCAATGACACTGACTCTACTCCAGCCACTTTAATCATGGGAATTGATGGGAAATGATGTAAATATATCACTAGCCACTTTAAACAATGCTACCTTATATAATGTTACTTACCCTACATTATTCATCTCATATGCATACGTTGATACTGTACTCTATATCATCGACTGCATCCTTATGTAATACATGTATCACTAGCCACTTTAACTATGCCACTTGGTTTACATACTTATCTCATATGTATATACTGTACTCGATATCATCTACTGTATCTTGCCTATGCTGCTCTGTACCATCACTCATTCATATATCCTTATGTACATATTCTTTATCCCCTTACACTGTGTATAAGACAGTAGTTTTGGAATTGTTAGTTAGATTACTTGTTCGTTATTACTGCATTGTCGGAACTAGAAGCACAAGCATTTCGCTACACTCGCATTAACATCTGCTAACCATGTGTATGTGACAAATAAAATTTGATTTGATTTGACATTTAAATGGAATTGAGAGAGAGACAGCAGACAGTGCCTGATTACATCATGGGTTTCAGAATCCACTGAATCATTGGACAGAAGAGGCTGGCTTCCTTTCTTTTACTCCTGTCCTCCTGTCTTCCTGTCCTCCTGTCATGTCCTCCTGTCCTCATATCCTCCTGTCCTCATATCCTCCTGTCCTCATATCCTCATGTCCTCCTCTCCTCCTGTCCTCCTCTCCTCCTGTCTTCATGGCCTCCTGTCCTCCTGTTCTCCTGTCCTCCTCTCCTCCTCATGTCCTCCTCTCCTCCTCACTAATGTGTTCCTGTCATCAGGGAGCTGGCTAGCAAAAGCTAATGTAAATTGTGATGGACAACCGCTCTCTTAGAAAATCGAATAACGGAGAGAAAAGATGGAAGTTAGGAGGAAAGGAGGAGATGGATTATTTAATAGATGTTCCACACAGTTATCTGAACAGAGTTTCTGAAGAGCCTAAGAGAGTCACATGGCTCACCAGGAGAAAAGACACCAAATGAATACTGTAGCTAGTGTTTATGTTACATCATATTTTGATAATGTCAGGTGAAAATAGTTGGTGAGTACAAGGTGAGTGGTAAGGGTGGTAGACAGGTAATAAGATAGTGTTAATACATAATCAATCCCACTCTAATTCCACGAATAAAAGATTACAGCACTGGCCTGCCTTGAATGGCAGGGGGAAAGGAAAACACAGTACAACCTTTTTAGGAGTTTGCTTCATGAAATATTCAGATCAAACTCAGCGAACAGTTGGAACATAGCCTCTGCTTCCTGAAAATAAATACAACTACATTTTTTTTAAAAGTGCCACTACACAGTGGAATGTCACGGCCCTTCCCTTGACTCCCCAGCTCGTCACGACAGCAGGAGCAATCAAACCACCCACACGCTCGCTCGCATCGCAAGCCAGACCTCCCCATCAACCCCTCCTTGACCTAAATCTGTCCCGAACACAGAGAGAGGGATGGGAAGGGTACCCTGGGAAACTGTGTTCTCTTCTTTAACCCCTGTAGGGTGGGAGGGGATGAACTGGACACACCACCATCACTGCAAGACTAACCCTAACCTTAAAGTTAAGTGAGAGAGGGTGGACTGTGGACCCACCCAGACCAGCCTGGACAGTAGTTTACCTTGCTGCTGCCTGAAGCATCCATCCCACCAACACCAACACCACCCCCAGCCTCCGATCAGCCTGGACAGTAGTTTACCTTGCAGCTGCCTGAAGCGTCCATCCCACCAACACCATCCCCAGCCTCAGATCAGCCTGGACAGTAGTTTACCTTGCTGCTGCCTGAAGCATCCATCCCACCAACACCACCCCCCCCAGCCCCAGACCAGCCTGGACAGTAGTTTACCTTGCTGCTGCCTGAAGCATCCATCCCACCAACACCATCCCCAGCCTCAGATCAGCCTGGACAGTAGTTTACCTTGCTGCTGCCTGAAGCATCCATCCCACCAGCACCACCCCCAGACCAGCCTGGACAGTAGTTTACCTTGCTGCTGCCTGAAGCATCCATCCCACCAACACCATCCCCAGCCTCAGACCAGCCTGGACAGTCGTTTACCTTGCAGCTGCCTGAAGCGTCCATCCCACCAACACCATCACCACCCCCAGCCCCAGACTAGCCTGGACAGTAGTTTACCTTGCAGCTGCCTGAAGCATCCATCCCACCAACACCATCACCACCCCCAGCCCAGCCTGGACAGTAGTTTAGCCTGAAGCATCCATCCCACCAACACCAACACCACCCCCAGCCCAGCCTGGACAGTAGTTTACCTTGCTGCTGCCTGAAGCGTCCATCCCACCAACACCATCACCACCCCCAGCCCCAGACTAGCCTGGACAGTAGTTTACCTTGCAGCTGCCTGAAGCGTCCATCCAGGATGGAGTTGAAGCAGATGTTGGAGGTGCTGTAGCTCAGACACCTCGCCTTCTTCATACTCCTTCCTGAGGAGGAGGTGGTGGGGGGAGAAGCTGGGCAAGGGGGAGAGGGAGCATGGCGTTGCTGACGTCTGGCAGGTGTGCAGGTGGAGGAGGAAGAGGAGAAACAGGAGATGGGGGAGAGACCCAGACCCAGTCCCAGAGGATGAGGGTCTCTAGATCCAGACGTGGGTATGACCCGGAGGGTCCCGTTCCTCTCAGGCTGGTGTTCTGTCTCCTGCCTGGTGGTTCTCCCATCACCCCTCGCTGCCCTCCTCTGGGCTCTGTGGACGGGTGGGGTGCTCCGGCTGCGGTTGCTGCTGCTCAAAGTGGCCCGGAGCGGGGTCTCTTTCCCTGGGGTGATGGCCCGGTCCCTGGTGGCCTCTCTGTAACTGTCCCTGTCCCTCCCCAGGGTCACACCAATGGATCTGAGGGGTGTGGACGTCTCCCTGTTAGTCTCCCGGGTCTCCCTGGTCTTCAGGCTGATCTTGACCTCTCGGAGCCGAGGTTGGCTGACAGCACGCAACAGACATGGAGACGGGCTGCTCATCTTGAGTCCTGAGTCCAACGATGGAGGGAGTCTGGAGCGGAGATCTGGGATGAGAGGTGCTCAGCAGCACTCCACTTATCGCCACTTCTCTCCTCTTTTCTCTCTCGATCTCACTCTTTTCTCTCCTCGTCTCTTGTTCCCTCTACCTCTCCTGTCTGGCACACTCTCCTGTTCCCGCCCTCTCTCTTTCTGTCTCTCTTTCACACTTCTCTGTTTTCACTCCAGCACTGATGCTGCGCTCTCTCTCTCTCTCTCATCCCTCGCTCCCTATCTCGCTCGCTCTCTCTCTCCCCCCTCACTCTCTCTCCTCACTTCAGCGCTGATGTTGCTCTCGTTCGCTCTCTCTCTCCCCCCTCACTCTCTCTCCTCACTTCAGCGCTGATGTTGCTCTCGTTCGCTCTCTCTCTCCAACAAGCTCTCACAGTCTCACGTCAGAATTAGACGTTCATCCATATTTATCAAATGTCAAATTTAGAAGTGTTTAAGGTTAAGTTTAGGCATCAACTCCAAATTTTTAAGGTAGGGCATTAACTCTGAATGTTTAACGGTAAGGGTTAAGGTTTGGGCTTAAAACAAAAATATCAAAAACAACTTTCTATTGCTGGATTTGAACATGCAACCGTTGGAATCAGAGGCAGATGCTTACGCCTCTCCACCATCCACATCCGCACCATCCTAGCAAAACTGAAAACTACAGTACTTGAAAAAAACGGTGCTCAGTGTTGCCCCTAGTGGCTGGTTTTCCTGCATCTCCATATGTCCTCAGACATGGACTGACCCCGAATACTGACTTGTATCACGGATGACCTGCCCGATCTCCCGCATCCCGTTCCACTCACCTCAGCCAAGTGGTTCTTTCTCCAGCGCACCAGCCATGCATACAAATGTCCCAGGCTTCACATGTGTGTTCCTGACAAGGCTGTGCATCTCCTCTCCTCCCCACACAGCCATGAAATAACCATGGGAAGTGTAGGATGGAGGGCTTAGTGTTTTTACATGACTCAGTGATCATACATGTTTTAGTCAGTGGGTGAATATCTATACACCAAAGTGGATCAGAGAAGGGGTTCCCAAAATCGGAGGAGATTATGAGAATGTTACTGTATGTGTATGATGGTACAGTAGACATAGATCATACTCGGTTCACAACCTGTACAGCAATACTGATGTGTAAGAGCCATTACTCCCTCCTATTCATTCCCTCCCTCTTTCTCTCTCTCTCTTCCCCCACTTTCTCTCTCTTCCCCTCGCTCTTTCATTCTCTCTCTCCCTCTCTCTCATTCCCTCTCTCTCTGTCTGTGACAGGGAACTCTGATTGCATTACAGAGACATCAGTATAGCAACATAACACCAGCTAGCTAGCTCCCACACAGAGGCTCTCTCCTCTTTCAAAGAGACAGACAGACTGGGAACAACCACCAGCTTGAAAGAGAAAGCTAAAGAGAGATAGAGATCAGTACAGCCAATGGCCAAAATGAAGTAGAGTCCTTGACATCCAATAACCACACACTCTCTTCCATTAGCGTACCACTTATGGGGGCTGCCATTTAGGAGGCAGACAGGGAAACCTAAATGGAAACCTATTCCCTATATACTGCACTACTTTTTACCAGAACTTAAGGGAGGGCAGCTGTCCACATCGCTCACACTGGAGCATTCTGGAAATGTGCAAATGATCCCAGCAACTCTAGGGGGTGTGTGTGTGAGTGAGTGAGTGAGTGAGAGAGAGAGAGAGAGAGAGAGAGAGAGAGAGAGAAAGTGAGAGAGCGAGAGAAAGTGAGAGAGCGAGAGAGAGATTAATGACATTTGAAATGTCTTTATTATTTTGGAACTTCTGTGAGTGTAATGTTTACTGTTCATTTTTATTGTTTATTTCAGTTGTTTATTATCTACTTCACTTGTTTGGCAATGTAAACATATGTTTCCCATGCCAATAAAGTCCTTGAATTGAATTGAACACACCCCAGCCCACCCCATGTTTGACCCCTAGGTCACCTGCAAGGGCTTTGATGCGTGACCTCTCAAACAGTCTTGCAGAGCTGTTGTCATTGTCCAGTTCCTCTCCTAGCAGCTCGAAGCGTGTGTTGATGCGGCTGTACTGCTGAGTGATCTCAACATTGTCAAAGTCCGTGGTGGACGTCATGGCTGCAGCCAGTGTGGCGGTGGGGTCGGTGGCTCAGTGAGGTAACTGGGGGCTGGAGACCGCTTCAGCTGCTCTGGGAAAGGAGAAAGAGGAGTGGTGGAGGGAGAGGAGGATGAGGAAGAGTGGTGGAGGAGTGGTGGAGGGAGAGGAGAGGAGGAGTGGTGGAGGGAGAGGAGAGGAGGAGTGGTGGAGGGAGAGGTGGAGGGAGAGGAGAGGAGGAGGGTGGAGGGAGAGGAGAGGAGGAGTGGTGGAGGGAGAGGAGAGGAGGAGTGGTGGAGGGAGAGGAGAGGAGGAGTGGTGGAGGGAGAGGAGAGGAGGAAGTGGTGGAGGGAGAGGAGAGGAGGAGTGGGGAGGGAGAGGAGGACGAGGAAGAGTGGTGGAGGGAGAGGAGGAGAGGAAGAGTGGTGGAGGGAGAGGAGAGGAGGAGTGGTGGAGGGAGAGGGAGGAGGAGTGGTGGAGGGAGAGGAGAGGAGGAGTGGTGGAGGGAGAGGAGAGGAGGAGTGGTGGAGGGAGAGGAGGACGAGGAAGAGTGGTGGAGGGTGGTGGAGGGAGAGGAGAGGAGGAGGGTGGAGGGAGAGGAGAGGAGGAGTGGTGGAGGGAGAGGAGAGGAGAGGAGGAGTGGTGGAGGGAGAGGAGAGAGGAGGAGTGGTGGAGGAGAGGTGGAGGGAGAGGAGGAGGGTGGAGGGAGAGGAGGACGGGAAGAGTGGTGGAGGAGTGGTGGAGGGAGAGGAGAGGAGGAGTGGTGGAGGGAGAGGAGAGGAGGAGTGGTGGAGGGAGAGGAGAGGAGGAGTGGTGGAGGGAGAGGAGAGGAGAAGGGAGAGGAGGAGGGAGAGATACGGAAGGATCAGTATGGACCTCACACACAGGCAGGACGTCTGGAAGAGGGAAACTGTAAGGTGATAATAATTAACAATGATTTATATACATCTTTATTCAAAGCGCCAGTACCAATAAATGTTGAAAGGTAAATGAGCATGTCAAGATTGTAAAGTGCAGTAGTTGTAAGTGTTACTCAGATACACTGTTACAGAGAGCCTTGTGAAGTATTATAACTGACATCAACTTCAAACCAAAACATCACAACCTCATTCATCCACGCAGACCTATGAGAAGCTGTTCTGAATTTACTATAAAACACAAATCTCAATGGAAGAAATCCTGTTACATACAGTACCAGTCAAAAGTTGACACACCTACTCATTCAATAAAATTTGATTTGATTTGATTTGAAGAGTTTTTCTTTATTTTTACTATTTTCTACATTGTAGAATGATAGTCAAGACATCAACATTATGAAATAACACATTGAATCATGTAGTAACCAAAAAAAAGAGTATTTGAGATTCTTCAAAGTACATTTGCCTTGATGGCAGCTTTGCACACCTGAAACGCATTTCAATGAACAGGTGTGCCTTGTTAAAAGTTCCTTTCTGCAATTTCTTTACTTCTTAATTAATGCGTTTGAGCCAATCAGTTGTGTTGTGACAAGGTAGGGGTGGTATACAGAAGATAAAAAGACCAAGTCCATATTATGGCAAGAACAGGTCAAATAAGCAAAGAGAAATGACAGTCCATCGTTACTTTAAGACATGAAGGTCAGTCAATCTGGAAAATTTCAAGAACTTTTAAAGTTTCTTCAAGTGCAGTCGCAAAAAACATATACATTCTTTACAGAGTTCAAGTAACAGAAACATCTCAACATCAACTGTTCAGAGGAGACAGTGTGAATCAGGCCTTCATGGTGGAATTGCTGCAAAGAAACTAATACTAAAGGACACCAATAATAAGAAGAGACTTGCTTGGGCCAAGAAACACGAGCAACGGACATTAGACCGGTGGAAATCTGTCCTTTGGTCTGATGAGTCCAAATATTAGATTTTTGGTTCCAACCGCCGAGTCTTTGTGAGACGCAGAGTAGGTGAGCGGATGATCTAGACGTGTGGTTCCCACCGTGAAACATGGAGGAGGAGGTGTTATGATGTGGGGGTGCTTTGCTGGTTTTGTTTTTCAACAGGACAATGACCCAACATACCTCCAGGTTGTGTAAGGGCTATTTGACCAAGAAGGAGAGTGATGGAGTGCTGCATCAGATGACCTGGCCTCCACAATAACCTGACCTCAACCCAATTGAGATGGTTTGGGATGAGTTGGACTGCAGAATTAAGGAAAAGCAGCCAACAAGTGCTCAGCATGTGGGAACTCCTTCGAGACTGCTGGAAAAGCATTCCTCATGAAGCTGGTTGAGAGAATGCCAAGTGTGTGCAAAGACATCATCAAGGCAAAGGGTGGCTACTTTGAAGAATCTCAAATATAAAATATATTTTGATTTGTTTAACACCTGTTTGGTTACTACATGATTCCATATGTGTTATTTCATAGTTTTGATGACTTCACTATCATTCTACAATGTAGAAAATAGTACAAATAAAGATAAACCCTTGAATGAGAAGGTGTGTCCAAAGTTTTTACGGGTACTGTACATCCTAGGAACGTATACCATTTAGGTTTACAACCCTTTCCTGCTATTTAGGAACCCCAAATAGTCCCCTCCACTCCCTCATCCCTCCCCAGGCTCCAGTTTTAGCATGACATGTCCCCCAACTGTCACAGTGGAGTGTTTGTGTCTATGCGTGAATGTGTGTGTGTGTGTAGGTGTGTGTGTGTGTGTGTGTGTGTGCGTGCGTGGGTGGGTGCGTGCGTCTGTGTATGTGCGTGTGTGCCTGTATGTGTGTGTATATGTGTGTGTATATGTGTGTATATATGTGTGTGCGTGTGTGGAATGGCGGGTGAAGGTTAACCACTAAGATCTATTTTGGTGCAGCATGCCTATTTCATCACCCCTCTCCCACCTCTCGGTCTCTACTGGGGAACATGATGAATGATAGACTCAAACCAAACGGCTCAAACCAAACGGCTCAAACCAAACGGCTCAAACCAAACGGCTCAAACCAAACGGCTCAAACCAAACGGCTCAAACCAAACGGCTCTCGCTGGACCCGTCGACGTTTCAACTGTGTGTTTGGTCTGTGTGTTTCTACTAGTTTAATGCTAGTGTGTCTGGGTTAACTTCATGTGTAGGGATGTGTCTGTACAGTTCAATGAATATGGGAGAGTGTCCTCGTCTGGTGTTTTGCTATCCTGCACAAACACCAGATATTAGGACTAAAGTCATAATGTTATGTAATTTATTGAATCCTGTAGCTACCCAGTGATATGATATGTACTAGAAGGTCCAGACTAGATCTCTGCACATGGAACTTCAACTTCTCCATAGATCATCATGCACTGGTGTCAATGGGGATTTGGGAGAAAGTTAGTTACATGTACATCACACATACTAAACCTCTGACTGTGTCTCAAGGATTTAAACCCCTCCCAGCATAAGTAACTTGAGTTATAACCAATCTTTCTGAGTGTAGCTGTACCGTTTCCACTGTGGGATGTAAAGTTGATGATGGCCTGATCCGGCCAAACCCTAACCCGGACAATGCTGGGCCAATTCTGTGCCTCCGTATGGGACTCCCAATCAAGGCCGGATGTGATACAGCCTGGATTTAAACCAGGGACTGTAGTGACGCCTCTAGCACTGAGATGCAGTAGACCGTCTAGTGGATGTGAGTGTGTCTGTCTACCTTGTGTTACTCTTTCACATCTGATTCAGCAGTGATGTCATCATTCAGCATTCAATCAAACCTTGCCAAGGAATACCAAGACAGACAGATGGAAATCTGAAGACATTTAGCAGAAATGTCATACCTCCCTTTGTATGAAATATGAAGGCCAACACAAAAGGTAATATATCTCTAGGTAAACACAACACAACTGAGCAGAGGAACCATGGCAACTATCTGAGAACACAGCCAGCCGATGTTCCATCTGTAACTATTCCTAAAACACCTGTCAGTGTTTCTGTCAGTGTCACCCTCAGACAAATCGGTGTGCAATCCTGATGAAGCGCTTTCATCAAACACAAAACACCTCAACAACGAGCCAAAGAGCCTCTAACAATGTCTGAACAGAATGTTCTAGATAATGTCACAGACAGACAGAGGTTATAATGTCTACATAACTATATCTGCTGCAATGAAAATTAAATGATTTCCCGGAGTAAACACAGTAACTGTCTAGGAAGGAGGAGGAGTGGTTGTATTTTCTAAGGGGTATGGAAAGTGGAGAGGGAGAAATGAGAGCTGGCAGATGGGTGTGGTTAGGAAGACTCACGACCCACACAGTGTGTGTAAGTGTATCGGTAACAGCTGGAGAGAGGTCTGTGACATCTTGGCATGGTTTAAATCTGGTAGAGACCTTGACATTGGACCATGTTCCCCAGACACAGATTAAGCCTAGTCCTGGACTAAAAGGCATGAGAATTCACATAGGCTCAACCTATATCAGGGAAACTGTCGCATAGCAAGTAAAGATAAAGCCATATCAAAGAGAGGGATAAAAAACAGACATGACAGACCATTATGTACCTTCTAAATGCTTTCTTCCCTAAACTCAGGGGACAGTCTGAGATCTAAGAGCTCATCCCTAATTTGATTGACTGTCAATATCTATAGATTGTCCTCTACTGCCAACTGGACCTACCATACAACTGGACCTACCATACAACTGGACCTACTGTACCACACAACTGGACCTACCATACAACTGGACCTACTGTACCACACAACTGGACCTACCATACAACTGGACCTACCATACAACTGGGCCTACTGTACCACACAACTGGAACTACCAAACAACTGGACCTACTGTACCACACAACTGGACCTACTGTACCACACAACTGGACCTACTGTACCACACAACTAGACCTACTGTACCAAACAACTAGACCTACTGTACCACACAACTGGACCTACTGTACAACTGGACCTACTGTACCACACAACTGGACCTACTGTACAACTGGACCTACTGTACCACACAACTAGACCTACCACACAACTGGATCTACTGTACCACACAACTGGACCTACTGTACAACTGGACCTACTGTACCACACAACTGGACCTACTGTACAACTGGACCTACTGTACCACACAACTGGACCTACTATACCACACAACTGGACCTACTGTACCACACAACCAGACCTACTGTACCACACAACTGGACCTACCAAACAACTGGACCTACTGTACCACACAACTGGACCTACTGTATCACACAACTGGACCTATGTGCCATACAACTGGACCTACTGTACCATACAACTGGACCTACCATACAACTGGACCTACTGTACCACACAACTGGACCTACCATACAACTGGACCTACCATACAACTGGGCCTACTGTACCACACAACTAGACCTACCACACAACTGGACCTACTGTACCACACAACTGGACCTACTGTACAACTGGACCTACTGTACAACTGGACCTACTGTACAACTGGACCTACTGTACCACACAACTGGACCTACTGTACAACTGGACCTACTGTACCACACAACTGGACCTACTATACCACACAACTGGACCTATGTGCCATACAACTGGACCTACTGTACAACTGGACCTACTGTACCACACAACTGGACCTACTGTACCACACAACTGGACCTACTGTACCATACAACTGGACCTATGTGCCATACAACTGGACCTACTGTACAACTGGACCTACTGTACCACACAACTGGACCTACTATACCACACAACTGGACCTATGTGCCATACAACTGGACCTACTGTACAACTGGACCTACTATACCACACAACTGGACCTACTGTACCACACAACCAGACCTACTGTACCACACAACTGGACCTACCAAACAACTGGACCTACTGTACCACACAACTGGACCTACTGTATCACACAACTGGACCTATGTGCCATACAACTGGACCTACTGTACCATACAACTGGACCTACCATACAACTGGACCTACTGTACCACACAACTGGACCTACCATACAACTGGACCTACCATACAACTGGGCCTACTGTACCACACAACTAGACCTACCACACAACTGGACCTACTGTACCACACAACTGGACCTACTGTACAACTGGACCTACTGTACAACTGGACCTACTGTACAACTGGACCTACTGTACCACACAACTGGACCTACTGTACAACTGGACCTACTGTACCACACAACTGGACCTACTATACCACACAACTGGACCTATGTGCCATACAACTGGACCTACTGTACAACTGGACCTACTGTACCACACAACTGGACCTACTGTACCATACAACTGGACCTACTGTACCATACAACTGGACCTACTGTACCATACAACTGGACCTACTGTACCACACAACTGGACCTACTGTACCACACAACTGGACCTACTGTACCACACAACTGGACCTACTGTACCACACAACTGGACCTACTGTACCACACAACTGGACCTATGTGCCACACAACTGGACCTACTGTACCACACAACTGGACCTACTGTACCACACAACTGGACCTACTGTACCACACAACTGGACCTACTGTACCATACAACTGGACCTACTGTACCATACAACTGGACCTACTGTACCACACAACTGGACCTACTGTACCACACAACTGGACCTATGTGCCATACAACTGGACCTACTGTACCACACAACTGGACCTACTGTACCACACAACTGGACCTACTGTACCACACAACTGGACCTACTGTACCACACAACTGGACCTACTGTACCATACAACTGGACCTACTGTACCACACAACTGGACCTACTGTACCATACAACTGGACCTACTGTACCACACAACTGGACCTACTGTACCACACAACTGGACCTACTGTACCATACAACTGGACCTACTGTACCATACAACTGGACCTACTGTACCATACAACTGGACCTACTGTACCACACAACTGGACCTACTGTACCATACAACTGGACCTACTGTACCATACAACTGGACCTACTGTACCACACAACTGGATCTACTGTACCACACAACTGGACCTACTGTACCATACAACTGGACCTACCACACAATTTGACCTACTACACAGACAGAGACAACACTACACTGTATACTTACAGTACGTATATATATATAATTTACACTACTACAAGTCAGTGAAATCTATGAACAGAAAGACAAAGTGGCATAGTATTTCTGATAGAACAGAATGTATCGTCCTTTTCAAACAGCTCAAGTAATCTATAGATGATCTATGACAGACCGTTGGGAAGGGGGGCAGGTCCAAAAATCGCCCCCTTTCCCAAAGTTTTGGGACCAAGTTTGTATGTCAATCTCAACAAACAGAAAATAGATCCCTCCCTATTTAGTAGTGAAGGCTTGGTTTGACAATATCCAAATGTCATTTAACTTGAGTGTTTTGTAACAGATGTCTCTTTCCATTCATCGAATGGCAGTTGCGTAGTTTGAATGCTGGAACTACTGTATATTAGAGTGGAGCGGGTCAGCAGGAGCGGGTCAGAGAGGAGCGGGTCAGCAGGTAGCCTACAGGAGACTATTGAAGGAGCCTAATCAGATAAAACATTGTGACTAGATGTGTTTATGCCACACATAAAAAGGTAATACGTTTTAAAACTTAAATGACAAATATTTAGGCTATATTGAAGCGTTAGGTTCTAGGTCGAGGAATGGTCGCTCTGATCGGAAAGGAGGCAGAATGTGTGTTAAGCTTTCCTGAATAACTGCGCCTGCTGGGAGCACAGGCCTATGTGGCCACACTATATAGGACGACTTGAGAGAATGATGATCAACAACAGACAGCGCATCAGTATCAGAAGCAAAACTACAGCCAGACTGGCCTGCTACTGTGCCTTTCTGTAATCTGTCCAGAGTACACCCACAACTAATCCAAATGGAATTCAACTTCAAATAACAGGGCTTTTGTGTCATTATTCAGAAGTTTACGCAATTGTACTTACTTGAAAACAATAACGTAATTATGAATTGGATTGTGGTGCCGTAAACTAGTCTAGGTAGGATCATTTTATTGTCTCTAAACAAAACCAATAGGGAAGCTCATTGAGCTACATGTCTGCACTGTTCTTTCATGTGTAATAATGCACCTGGCCTCTCCACTGACTGCCAGACATTCCTCTATCTTGTGGATTTATATTGAACATTTGTGAAGATTTGAATGATTCTATGTATGGTACGATTGCTAGTTAACCTATTGCAGATCTGGACAAACGATCCATCGACCACTATTGTCACTATGGGTAGAGGGCAGGGTAGACAGTTGACTGGTAGACTATATTGACCTGTGGTATAGTAAGCGGGCGGAAAAGCGTAATGCATAAGGGAAGTACCAAAACACCTTGATAGGGGAGGAGCATGCAATCAGTTAAGGAAATGTGGCTATATGGAAGACATTATATAGAGTACCATTCAAAAATTTGGACACACCTGCTCATTCAAGGGTTTTTCTTTACTTTTACTATTTTCTACATTGTAGAATAATTGGGATCAAAGCTATGAAATAGCACATATGGAATCATGTAGTAACCAAAAAAGTGTGAAACAAATCAAAATATATTTTATATTTGAAATTCTTCGAAGTAGCCACCCTTTGCCTTGATGACGGCTTTGTACACTCTTGGCATTCTCTCAACCAGCTTCATGAGGTATGGAATGCACTTCAATTAATGGGTGTGCCTTGTTCAAAGTACATTTGTGGAATTTCTTTCCTTCTTAATGTGTTTGAGCCAATCAGTTGTGTTGTGACAAGGTAGGGGTGGTATACAGAAGATAGCTCTATTTGGTAAAAGACCAAGTCCATATTATGGCAAGAACAGGTCAAATAAGCAAAGAGAAATGACAATCCATCATTACTTTAAGACATGAAGGTCAGTCAATCTGGAAAATTTCAAGAACTTTGAACATTTATTCATGTGCAGTCGCAAAAACTATCAAGCGCTATGATGAAACTGGCTCTCATGAGGACGGCCACAGGAAAGACCCAGAGTTACCAGTGCTGCAGAGGATAAGTTCATTAGCGTTACCAGCCTCAGAAATTGCAGCCCAAATACATTTTTTACAGAGTTCAACAGACACATCTCAACATCAACTGTTCAGATGAGACTATGTGAATCAGGACTTCACTATCGATTTGCTGCAAAGAAACCACTACTAAAGGACACCAATAAGAAGAAGAGATTTGCTTGGGCCAAGAAACACGAGCAATGGACATTAGACCAGTGGAAGTCTGTCCTTTGGTCTGATGAGTCCAAATTTGAGATGAATGGTTCTTTGTTTGACGCAGAGTAGGTGAACGGATGATCTCCACATGTGTGGTTCCCAATGTGAAGCATGGAGGAGGAGGTGTGATGGTGTGGGGGTGCTTTGCTGGTGACATTATCATTGATTAATTTCAAATTCAAAACACACTTAACCAGCATGGCTACCACAGCATTCTGCAGTGATACACAATCTAGTGGGACTATCATTTATTTTTCAACAAGACAATGACACAACACACCTCCAGACTGTGTAAGGATTATTTGACCAAGAAGGAGAGTGATGGAGTGCTGCATCAGATGACCTGGCTTCCACAATCACCCGACCTCAACCCAAATCAGATGGTTTGGGATGAGTTGAACCGCAGGGTGAAGGAAAAGCATCCAACAAGTGCTCACGATATGTGGTAACTTCTTCAAGACTATTGGAAAAGCATTCCAAGGTGAAGCTGGTTAAGAAAAGCATTCCAGGTGAAGCTGGTTGAGAGAATGCCAAGCGTGTGCAAAGCTTTCATCACGGCAAAGAGTTGCTATTTTGAAGAATCTCAAATATATTTGGATTTGTTTAACACTTTTTTTGTGTACTGCATGATTCCATATATGTTATTTCCTATTGTTGATGTCTTCACTATTATTCTATAATGTAGAAAATAGTAAAAATAAAGAAAAACCCTTAAATGAGTAGGTGTGTCCAAACTTGCAAAACGGCAAATATAAATCATGTATATCCTGCCCTGTGCCCAATAAAAAAAACACACAAAAACAACAAATGTTTGACAACCCTCCCCTATTTTGGACTAAGACCCCCCCCAATTTAGAACAGTCCCTAATAGAACTATAATAGAATTACCTTAATAATATTGCATTTAACCTTCATCTATGGGACATAAACGTGACAGTATCACATATTACACACACAATGTGTAGCCTACTACATTGGTAATCCTAAACCTGGTTTGGAGCGCGATAATGGATGAGTTTGATCTTGGTAGAGGTTATAGGGAAGAGGAAAGGGAGAAAGCGGATCGATAGTGAACTATTCCTGGAGGGTGTTTACAGTAAGTTTGCGTCCTAAATGGCACCCAATGTCCTATAGTGCACTAATTCTGACCAAAGCCCTATGGGCAAAAGTAGTGCACTTAATAAGGAATATGGTGCAATTTGGGACACATTCCAGACTGCTGGAAAGGCTCCATGGCATGCTCACATTTATCCTTTAACTCTGTAAGCTGTTCACCTAAAGTCACTATTATTCTAAACCAAAGGCTGTCACACCACACAGCTGTTTTCATTCACTGATATCAGGAAGCTGTAGTGACTCTGCTTTGTGTTTGTTTGGCAGAGAGAGAGAGAGAGAGAGAGAGAGACAGAGACAGATAACAGTGAAAGGTTGAAGAGAGAGAGTTGACAGTGAAAGGGTGAGAAGAGAGAGTTGACAGTGAAAGGGTGAGAAGAGAGAGTTGACAGTGAAAGGGTGAGAAGAGAGAGTTGACAGTGAAAGGGTGAGAAGAGAGAGTTGACAGTGAAAGGGTGAGAAGAGAGAGAGGGCAGTGAAAAGATGAGGAGAGAGAAGGGAGAGAGATGGAGAGATGGAGAGAGGGACTGAGTGCCCTGGACCTTCCCTATTAGGTTAACTTGATATGAAACGTTTTTTCCCCCAATATTGTCTCCCACTCATGTAGAGTGCAGAATGTAAGCAATATGATGATATAACAGTGCAATCCACCTAGTGGAGAGAGGATAACAACATGCCCAGTCTGTGTGCATTTTGCTGCAACCAAATTGCATTATTCTATTCTATTATTTTAGGCTATGTGCCAAGGACACCGTTTGAAGTGGAGCGCGCTCTCTGTGGCCTCATGTTAAATTAAGTACCAAGGGGGATTGATGAAGAGGATTAAATAGTAAAGTATATCCTCCTGCCCAGCAGACAACAACTTTTAAGATAATATTGTATTAATCTCTCTCTCAAATGTATGTATCCGATAACACTACAGATAATAATGATCTGCGAGCGACGCGACCAAAGTCTGCATCGAGACCGTCATAGCCCCCCACAGCGAGCGCACTCAAAGTTCACCTTACACCCGCTTAACTAACGAGTAGCCTAGCCTACCGAATGAAGGTCTTTCAAGGAAGGCCTTTCAAAGTTAGAAGTGATACTAATATACGCTTGTGTCAGAATAATTAACAAGAAATACAAGGTTAGGTAGGCTACAACAGTGTATCCATCGCGGTATTTGAAAGGAAATGAAAGTCCTTCAAAAAAAATTGCATTGAGGAACAACAGGTGGTAAACAAAATTAGCCACTGGTGTCTACATTTAGAAAATACTCTCACTAATATTCCACCGCCATGTCAATAAATATATTTAAAAACGCAGATTCTCACTAACATCTGTAACCATATTTCCCCATAATTTGTTTAAAAGAATGGAGACATCTCACCAGTGTGAATTTTCATGAAACTTTCCCCCTATCCACCAAACTCACCTATGCTTGATATAATCCTTCAGGAAAATATACACCTTTATATTTCCCTCAAATTAAAACCCCATTAATAATCCCATGGAATCACTAGACGAGTCCTGGTCACGGCAGTGGACTCCTGGATGGAACGGTCTTGGAGAGCCAGAGCGGGCAAGGTCGGGAAAGGGGTTGTAAAACTTGCGACTGTGCACACAGCACGCTCATTCTTCATTCCCGTCAGCCAGCGAGCCAGCGTTTGACCCACCCCATGTTTTAAAAATAAAGTACACACGTCTAGTACATAATCTCTGTGCGCAGGGGCCCGACATTCCTGTCGTGTGCTGGTGACTTTAAATGGCAGCTAAAGACGCATTTCAGTGTGGTGGGGGTGCGCCCCCTCCCCTCCTCTAACTTTTCATTTGGAGACACACCGTAGCAAAACATTTTTCTACACAAAAGGAAAATTAGCGTTTCTTATTGGACAAGTTCAGGTAGCTCCTCCCTGTTTCAGTCTGTTTTCATTCGTTCTGTGCCAAATGTATACAACCCTATCGCTCAGATTTAATCGGAACACACCAACACCCGGCCCCCGCCCCCTTCAGAAATGTCATCTCAACTACTCTGCTACTACTCTCCCCAGTGAGTCCTCACTCAGACACTACAGTGATTCACTCCAGTATACAGTAGACCTACAGACACTCCACTATGTACTGATTCATTGATTGTGGTCAGATGAAAAACATTGTTGACTATACAAATAAACATGAGAGCTGCAACAAACGACTTCAATAAGAACATAATGTTGAGTAAATTACAACATCATGGATATGTGTACAGCTGAAGTCGGAAGATTACATACACTTAGGTTGGAGTCATTCAAAATCGTTTTTCAACCACTCCACAAATTTCTTGTTAACAAACTATAGTTTTGGCAAGTCGGTTAGGACATCTACTTTGTGCATGTAATTTTTCCAACAATTGTTTAGACAGATTATTTCACATATAATTCACTGTATCCCAATTCCAGTGGATCAGAAGTTTCCATACACTAAGTTGACTGTGCCTTTAAACAGCTTGGAAAATTCCAGAAAATGATGTCATGGCTTTAGAAGCTTCTGATAGGCTAATTGACACTATTTGAGTCAATTGGAGGTGTACCTGTGGATGTAAGGCCTACCTCCAAACTCAGTGCTTCTTTGCTTGACATCATGGGAAAATAAAAAGAAATCAGCCAAGACCTCAGAAAAAAAACTGTAGACCTCCACAAGTCTGGTTCATCCTTGGGAGCAATTTCCAAATGCCTGAAGGTACCACGTTCATCTGTACAAACAATAGTATGTAAGTATAAACACCATGGGACCACGCAGCCGTCATACCGCTCAGGAAGGAGAAGCGTTCTGTCTCCTAGAGATGAACATACTTTGGTGCGAAAAGTGCAAATCAATCCCAGAACAACAGCAAAGGACTGTGTGAAGATGCTGGAGAAAACAGGTACAAAGTATGTATATCCACAGTAAAATGAGTCCTACATCAACATAACCTGAAAGGCCACTCAGCAAGGAAGAAGCCACTGCTCCAAAACCGCCATAAAAAAGCCAGACTACGGATTGCAACTGCACATGGGTACAAAGATGGTACTTTTTGGAGAAATATCCTCTGGTCTGATGAAACAAAAATAGAACTGTTTGTCCATAATGACCATCGTTATGTTTGGAGGAAAAAGGGGGAGGCTTGCAAGCCAAAGAACACCATCCCAACCATGATGCAAAGGGGTGGCAGCATCATGTTGTGGGGGTGCTTTGCTGCAGGAGGGACTGGTGCACTTCACAAAATAGATGTCTTCATGAGGGAGGAAAATCATGTGAATATTTTGAGACTCTGGGTTCACGCCCGGGCTCTGTCGCAGCCGGCCGCGACTGGGAGGTCCGTGGGGCGATGCACAATTGGCCTAGCGTCGTCTGGTAGAGATATCCTTGTCTCATTGTGCACCAGCGACTCCTGTGGTGGGCCGGGTGCAGTGCGCACTAACCAAGGTAGCCAGGTGCACAATGTTTCCTCTGACACATTGGTGTGGCTGGCATCTGGGTTGGAGGCGCGCTGTGTTAAAGAAGCAGTGCGGCTTGGTTGGGTTGTGTATCGGAGGACGCATAGCTCTCGACCTTCGTCTCTCCAGAGCCCGTACGGTAGTTGTAGTGATGAGACCAGACAGTAACTATTAACAATTGGATACCAAGAAATTGGGGAGAAAAGGGGGTAAAAAAACAAAAACTTCAGATTTCAACTGTATGTTTAAACCTTAAGAGACTAACCGGGGGGGTAACAAATGGAATTGTTTTAAGATGGTCTTGTTCAATTGTACATTGAACACTACACATTGGCTGCTACGATAGAACAGCTATTTCCATGTTAAAAGGTTATTGGATCCATTTTCACCATTGTTTTTGATGGTCGGTCACTCTGGTAGGCCTACATAATGATCAAATAGCCACAGTAGCCTACTTGACCACTGTTAAAACTGTAACTTAAAGCTGGTACAGCCTCAGTGTTCACAGTAAAAAACGCACCGGGCCTCCTGAGTGGCTCAGTGGTCTAAGGCACTGCATTGCAGTGCTAGCTGTGCCACTAGAGATTCTGGGTTCGAGTTCAGGAGACCCATGGGGTGGCGCACAATTGGCCCAGCGTCGTCTGGGTTAGGGGAAGGTTTGGCTTGCAGGGATGTCCTTGTCCTATCATGCACTAGCGTCTCCTGTGGCAGGCCGGGCGTAGTGCTTGCCTGGTGCACGGTGCTTCCTCTGACACATTGGTGCGGCTGGCTTCCGGGTTAAGTAGGCATTGTGTCAAGAAGCAGTGCGGCTTGGTTGGGTTGTGAATCGGAGGACGCACAGCTCTCGACCTTCGCCTCTCCCGAGTACGTACGGGAATTGCAGCGATTAGACAAGACTGTAACTACCAATTGGATAACACGGAATTGGGGAGAAAAAGTGATAAAAGTAAAAAAATATATTACAAAAATAAAACATGCGCTGGAGGTTTCACAGAATTTTCACAATGTTCAAGTTTATGTCAAATCAAATCAAATCAAATCAAATTTTATTTGTCACATACACATGGTTAGCAGATGTTAATGCGAGTGTAGCGAAATGCTTGTGCTTCTAGTTCCGACAATGCAGTAATAACGAGCAAGTAATCTAACTAACAATTCCAAAAAAACTACTGTCATACACAGTGTAAG
Source organism: Oncorhynchus tshawytscha (assembly GCF_018296145.1). Lineage (NCBI taxonomy): Eukaryota > Metazoa > Chordata > Actinopteri > Salmoniformes > Salmonidae > Oncorhynchus > Oncorhynchus tshawytscha. The sequence continues at coordinate 14,158,519 of NC_056436.1, read as the reverse complement.
GGGATAAAGAATATGTACATAAGGATATATGAATGAGTGATGGTACAGAGCAGCATAGGCAAGATACAGTAGATGATATCGAGTACAGTATATACATATGAGATAAGTATGTAAACCAAGTGGCATAGTTAAAGTGGCTAGTGATACATGTATTACATAAGGATGCAGTCGATGATATAGAGTACAGTATCAACGTATGCATATGAGATGAACAATGTAGGGTAAGTAACATTATATAAGGTAGCATTGTTTAAAGTGGCTAGCGATACATTTACATCATTTCCCATCAATTCCCATGATTAAAGTGGCTGGAGTAGAGTCAGTGTCATTGACAGTGTGTTGGCAGTAGCCACTCAATGTTAGTGGTGGCTGTTTAACAGTCTGATGGCCTTGAGATAGAAGCTGTTTTTCAGTCTCTCGGTCCCAGCTTTGATGCACCTGTACTGACCTCGCCTTCTGGATGGCAGCGGGGTGAACAGGCAGTGGCTCGGGTGGTTGATGTCCTTGATGATCTTTATGGCCTTCCTGTAGCATCGGGTGGTGTAGGTGTCCTGGAGGGCAGGTAGTTTGCCCCCGGTGATGCGTTGTGCAGACCTCACTACCCTCTGGAGAGCCTTACGGTTGAGGGCGGTGCAGTTGCCATACCAGGCGGTGATACAGCCCGCCAGGATGCTCTCGATTGTGCATCTGTAGAAGTTTGTGAGTGCTTTTGGTGACAAGCCGAATTTCTTCAGCCTCCTGAGGTTGAAGGGCGCTGCTGCGCCTTCCTCACGATGCTGTCTGTGTGAGTGGACCAATTCAGTTTGTCTGTGATGTGTATGCCGAGGAACTTAAAACTTGCTACCCTCTCCACTACTGTTCCATCGATGTGGACGGGGGGTGTTCCCTCTGCTGTTTCCTGAAGTCCACAATCATCTCCTTAGTTTTGTTGACGTTGAGTGTGAGGTTATTTTCCTGACACCACACTCCGAGGGCCCTCACCTCCTCCCTGTAGGCCGTCTCGTCGTTGTTGGTAATCAAGCCTACCACTGTTGTGTCGTCCGCAAACTTGATGATTGAGTTGGAGGCGTGCATGGCCACGCAGTCGTGGGTGAACAGGGAGTACAGGAGAGGGCTCAGAACGCACCCTTGTGGGGCCCCAGTGTTGAGGATCAGCGGGGAGGAGATGTTGTTGCCTACCCTCACCACCTGGGGGCGGCCCGTCAGGAAGTCCAGTACCCAGTTGCACAGGGGCGGGGTCGAGACCCAGGGTCTCGAGCTTGATGAAGCTTGGAGGGTACTATGGTGTTGAATGCCGAGCTGTAGTCGATGAACAGCATTCTCACATAGGTATTCCTCTTGTCCAGATGGGTTAGGGCAGTGTGCAGTGTGGTTGAGATTGCATCGTCTGTGGACCTATTTGGGCGGTAAGCAAATTGGAGTGGGTCAAGGGTGTCAGGTAGGGTGGAGGTGATATGGTCCTTGACTAGTCTCTCAAAGCAGTTCAGCAGACCGTAAATTTGCTCAGTGACACATTTTTAGTTGAGGGAACATTGGCTATAGGCCTACTCAGGAACAGGATAACATTCATTTTTACAATTAATATACATAATATTTACAAAGCCAAACCAATACTGGAAGGAAGAAGCGACAAGCTTTGAGTATGTACAGAAAAAATGTCAAGTTTATACAGGAAAATAAAATATGCTCTTTGCATTTCTTTAGGATTCAAATATAATGTTATTAAAATAAAGAACATAATAAAAACAAATATTTATACATATTGACATGCTATGTATACATTCATGTCAAATAAAAGGCACTTACAAAAGTATGGATTAAAATAAAACTCAAAGTACAAATAGGTTGTCAGTTAACTAGGCTACTTCATTGTTCTTCCCCTGTGGAAACTAAACTCTGCAAAAAAAGAAACATCCTGTGTAAATATTTGTATGAACATAACAAAAATCATCAACTGAGACATAAACTGAACAAGTTCCACAGACATGTGACTAACAGACATAGAATAATGTGTCCCTGAAACAAAGGTGGGGTCAAAATCAAAAGTAACAGTCAGTATCTGGTGTGGCCACCAGCTGCATTAGGTACTGCAGTGCATCTCCTCCTCATGGACTGCACCAGATTTGCCAGTTCTGCTGTGAGATGTTACCCCACTCTTCCACCAAGGCACCTACAAGTTCCCGGACATTTCTGGGGGGAATGGCCCTAGCTCTCACCCTCCGATCCAATAGGTCCCAGACGTGCCCAATGGAATTGAGATCCGGGCTCTTCGCTGGCCATGGCAGAACACTGACATTCCTGTCTTGCAGGAAATCACTCACCAAACGAGCAGTATGGCTGGTGGCATTGTCATGCTGGAGGGTCATGTCAGGATGAGCCTGCAGGAGGGGTACCACATGAGGGAGGAGGATGTCTTCCCTGTAACGCACAGCGTTGAGATTGCCTGCAATAACAACAAGCTCAGTCTGATGATGCTGTGACACACCGCCCCAGACCATGACGGACCCTCCACCTCCAAATCGATCCCGCTCCAGAGTACGGGCCTCGGTGTAATGCTCATTCCTTCGACGATAAACACGAATCCGACCATCACCCCTGGTGAGACAAAACCGCGACTCGTCATCGAAGAGCACTTTTTGTCAGTCCTGTCTGGAACAGCGATTGTGGGTTTGTGCCCATAGGCGACGTTGTTGCAGGTAATGTCTGGTGAGGACCTGCCTTAAAACAGGCCTATAAGCCCTCATGTCCAGCCTCTCTCAGCCTATTGCGAACAGTCTGAGCACTGATCGAGGGATTGTGCGTTCCTGGTGTAACTCGGGCAGTTGTTGTTGCCATCCTGTACCTGTGATGTTCGGATGTACCGATCCTGTGCAGGTGTTGTTACAAGTGGTCTGCCATTGCGAGGACGATCAGTTGTCCGAACTGTCTCCCTGTAGCGCTGTCTTAGGCGTCTCATAGTACAGATATTGCAATTTATTGCCCTGGCCACATCTGCAGTCCTCATGCCTCCTTGCAGCCTACCTAAGGCACGTTCACGCCGATGAGCAGGGACCCATGGCATCTTTTTATTGGTGTTTTTCAGAGTCAGTAGAAAGGCCTCTTTAGTGTCCTCAGTTTTCATAACTGTGACCTTAATTGCCTACCATCTGTAAGCTGTTAGTGTCTTAACGACCGCTCCACAGGTACATGTTCATTAATTGTTTATGGTTCATTGAACAAGCATGAGAAACAGTGTTTAAACCCTTTACAATGAAGATCTATGAAGTTATTTGGATTTATACGGATTATCTTTGATAGACAGGGTCCTGAAAAAGGGAAATTTATTTTTTTGCTGAGTTAATATCCTTCATATCAGTTCCTGCTTACTTGGTTCCCCTGGGGACCATCTTACTGTGACACTGCAGTACTACAACTACAGAAAAATAATGTCCTGAACAGTCAACAAAACACATAATATGGCTTTTTAAAGGTTGGGTAGTGAGTTTAGTAAAGTGTGCTGTGCCTTGAGACATTAACACAGGATGCTGGAGAAAACAATTATGTCACTAAGTGGTCATTATAAAAGTGGTTAGTTCTTAGGCTGGGAGGACAGTGAAATGGGAGACAAATGATCACTTTGTATCATAAATCAGTAACTAGGGAAGTAGTACAACTGAGGCTTACAGATAGATTAAATATAGCAATGGGCAACAGGAGACTAACGATCATTTTGCATTTGATATAAATCAGTGTTATTCTGAAAAATATGTGGAATTGTAAACATTTAGGACCTGGTGTTACCCTGGTCAGAAGTTGCAGTGACACAGTAAGATGTGTTGTATGGGTAAAATATAGGAGCCACATCCTCAACCCTCCCTGACAGCCAGTCTAGACCACTCAATCTTTGGCAATATACTTAAAAGATTGGTATAATCATACGCATTAAACACAGGTCTTCAATGAACCATTTTAAACACAAAACACAGTTATGATTCGATATAAACAAGCTGCATGATACTTAGTATCACAAAATCAATGTCATCAGTGCTCTTCATAAGGATACAATCAAGTAAATAAATTGCAAATTACAATAGAGACAGATCCCATATCAGATTCAGGGCGTACGTCTAAGTACTCACTTTTACGCGTGTGACCATTAACCTGGGGGCGTGTTCTTTAGGGCACACCATAGCAAAACGTTTTGCAATGAGAGACGAAATCTGTGTTCTAATTGGACAGTTGATCTGGGTCGTGTTCATTGGGGCACATTGTAGCAACATGTTTTGCAACGGAAAAAGAAAATGTGCATTTCTTATTGGAAAAGTCCAGTTAGTCCCTCCTTGTTTCAGTCTGTTTTCTTCCTTTTGGTGCCTAATGAACACGACCCTGACCATTCTGTCAGTCTCACAAAGAGAAAAGGGAGTCGAGCTCAGCCAGGACGGACGCCTGTCTCCTAGCCACTGATCCCAACAGTCTCTGAGGAAGGGATGGAGTGCCCAGGTCCACCTGAAACAAAGGAGGACAAAAAGTGAGCCAAGGAAGGGATGGAAAAGAGAGGGGTAGGAAGAAACTAAAAGAGAGAGGAAGAGAGATTCCACATGGCGATGAGGAATCATTAGGCATATCTGCATCTAAAGTACTCTTAAGAACTCTGACATCTGTTGATGTAAAACTGGATTGATGAATTGATTGATTGATTTTAAGAACTTTCTGACATCTGTTGATGTAAAACTGGATTGATTAATCATTTTGATGAATTGATTGATTGATTTGAAGAACTTTCTGACATCTGTTGATGTAAAACTGGATTGATGAATCATTTTGATTAATTGATTGATTGATAGCTTTTTCAGACCACTTTACGTTGTCATAGTAACCTGATTCCTATCTCACCTGCAGTAGGTAGATGACCCTGACGACCTCTCGGACGTGGCGTGTGATTGTCTGAAGGACCCAGGCGCTAGGCAACATCTCCCCTCGGACAGCCTCTACACTGGGCCGAGGGAGAGACTCCTCGAAGACTGACTGCATGGCCAGCACACACAGCTCATCCTAGGAGAGAGAGAGAAGGGCACTGAGTTAGTAGTCAGTCTCTTGCTGTAGACAAGGAAAACTCCTGGCCCTCGCTATAGGACAGTAAGAATACATTGTATCATTGCCCCTGAAACGAGGAGGTCTTCTGTCCCCCTCATTCCAGTTGAACATTCAAAACAAATCTTGGTAAGAAGGAGCAGGTAAGTTTAAACTTGGAATTCAGCTGCAGGTCCCCTGACTGACCCCTGAACTCTGACCCGACTGACCTGTTGTGACTGGGTGCTGATGCAGCAGAAGTCTCTGGGCTGTTTGAGGTGGCAGCTGGATGGGTCTGTCAGCAGGTAGACTGATGAGGAGAGACACATGGAAAAGCATGAGGAAAAATTACAATTGAAATCTGAATTTCAGTTTACTTCCTGGAAGTAATTGACTGAAGTGAAATGGAATTGACTCATAGCGATAGATAGATGGTGCATTTGCTACAAAGCGTGTTTTTGCATGGGCAGCCCCATTGAAGGCTTTCACCAGTTTTAAGTAGTGAATTAACTCCAACTCTGCATTTCTCCAGGCAGCAGACTAACCCAACTGAGTGCTGTCATCTAGTGGTCGTGTCCAGGCAGACCGGATAGCCTCATGGTACAGGTGGGTCTTGGAGTGGTCTCGGACCATGCTCCACAGGCTGGCCAGGGGCCTCTCCAGCTCCACCGCCCCAAGGAAACAGTGCACAGATGGGCTGGAGGAGGGCTTGTAGAAGGCCTGGACACCTCGCTCCACGCCCTGGTACCTGATAGAGAGAGAGAGAGGACAGGAAGGTTGCAAATACACCATCTATAATATAAACCCAGTGGGAAAAGCCGGTTGAAATCACATCATTACAACCTGCTGGGAGTGTAGCTAGTTATAACATGGTTTACTATTGGTTAACCTGAATGTAATAAAGGAGAAACCATGATGCAACTCACCTCCAACCAGCTGCAGCTTTCCCCATCACCAGGTTCCCCATGTCACTAGCAGCAGCCAAGCGCACCTGGGGCAGGTGAGAACATGTTTCTTATTTTAGCAAACGTGCAACAACGAACAAGTACATAGTCCACGGTAAATTGGAAATGTGTAATTTTGCTGTCTTGTGTTATTCTATAAAGTTTATTTGAATTGTACCTCAGCCATAGCTCGACCAAGCAGACAGGAAGTGAAGTCCTGATAGGCTGTCGATATGGACGAGGCGGAGCCAAAAGAGGAGGTACGCTGTCGTAGGTTCGTAGGAGATGACGGTGAGGATGACATCAGAGGGTCATACCCTGACACACCAGGCTCCAGACATACATCTAGAAAATACATAATAGAAAAGACATACACATGGTTATAATAGGTATTAAAAACAAAGTAGGAAAAAAGAAGGAACCCGCACACTGCTCTTGACAGTCTTGATGAAGGCCGTGAGGTCGATATGTAAAGCTCTGATGAAGGCCGTGAGGTCGATATGTAAAGCTCTGATGAAGGCCGTGAGGTCGATATGTAAAGCTCTGATGAAGGCCGTGAGGTCGATACGTAAAGCTCTGATGAAGGCCGTGAGGTCGATACGTAAAGCTCTGATGAAGGCTGTGAGGTCGATATGTAAAGCTCTGACGAAGGCTGTGAGGTCGATACGTAAAGCTCTGATGAAGGCTGTGAGGTCGATATGTAAAGCTCTGACGAAGGCTGTGAGGTCGATATGTAAAGCTCTGACGAAGGCTGTGAGGTCGATACGTAAAGCTCTGATGAAGGCTGTGAGGTCGATATGTAAAGCTCTGACGAAGGCTGTGAGGTCGATATGTAAAGCTCTGATGAAGGCTGTGAGGTCGATACGTAAAGCTCTGATGAAGGCTGTGAGGTCGATACGTAAAGCTCTGACGAAGGCTGTGAGGTCGATATGTAAAGCTCTGATGAAGGCCGTGAGGTCGATACGTAAAGCTCTGATGAAGGCTGTGAGGTCGATATGTAAAGCTCTGACGAAGGCTGTGAGGTCGATATGTAAAGCTCTGACGAAGGCTGTGAGGTCGATATGTAAAGCTCTGATGAAGGCTGTGAGGTCGATATGTAAAGCTCTGATGAAGGCCGTGAGGTCGATATGTAAAGCTCTGATGAAGGCCGTGAGGTCGATACGTAAAGCTCTGACGAAGGCTGTGAGGTCGATATGTAAAGCTCTGATGAAGGCTGTGAGGTCGATATGTAAAGCTCTGACGAAGGCTGTGAGGTCGATACGTAAAGCTCTGATGAAGGCCGTGAGGTCGATATGTAAAGCTCTGATGAAGGCCGTGAGGTCGATACGTAAAGCTCTGATGAAGGCCGTGAGGTCGATATGTAAAGCTCTGATGAAGGCCGTGAGGTCGATATGTAAAGCTCTGACGAAGGCTGTGAGGTCGATATGTAAAGCTCTGATGAAGGCCGTGAGGTCGATATGTAAAGCTCTGATGAAGGCCGTGAGGTCGATATGTAAAGCTCTGATGAAGGCTGTGAGGTCGATATGTAAAGCTCTGATGAAGGCCGTGAGGTCGATATGTAAAGCTCTGATGAAGGCTGTGAGGTCGATATGTAAAGCTCTGATGAAGGCCGTGAGGTCGATACGTAAAGCTCTGACGAAGGCTGTGAGGTCGATATGTAAAGCTCTGATGAAGGCCGTGAGGTCGATACGTAAAGCTCTGACGAAGGCTGTGAGGTCGATACGTAAAGCTCTGATGAAGGCCGTGAGGTCGATATGTAAAGCTCTGATGAAGGCTGTGAGGTCGATATGTAAAGCTCTGATGAAGGCCGTGAGGTCGATACGTAAAGCTCTGACGAAGGCCGTGAGGTCGATATGTAAAGCTCTGACGAAGGCCGTGAGGTCGATATGTAAAGCTCTGACGAAGGCCGTGAGGTCGATACATGTATGAACCCCCTCCTTTGAATGTCTTATTATAATTTCATAGTGATCCTGTACTGGCTAAATAACAGCCTTTTTGAGTCAGTTGAACATGTGATGAAGATGTTGAGAGTGGTTGCTGTCTTGTGGTGGTGAGTCAGTCCTCACCCTGGGCAGAGAGCCAGGCACGCTGGGTCTTCACACTCTGAGAACCACAGATGGGAGGGCGAGACCTGACCTTCAGCCCATCACCCAGGACCTCAGTGACCTGGCACCAGACAAAAACAACACAGAGAACTCATTAGGGCTCTTTATTTATTCCTGGTCTATTTGAATAGGGACGGATACAAACACATTGACACACTGAATAATATTTCTATATTCCTTAATTCCATTATTTTACTTTTAGGTTGTGTGTATTGTTGTGAATTGTTAGATATTACTGCACTGTTGGAGCTAGAAACACAAGCATTTCGCTACACCAGCAATAACATCTGCTAAACATGTCTACGTGACAAATACAATTTGATTTGAATAAACAATTGTCTGATGCATTGCACCATAGTGAATATAGTCTGCTGTAAGTTCCAACACCCTTAAGGTTAATTTACAGTAAGTCTACTGACTGTTCATAGATATATGTAATATTCTTCACACTTGGGAAAAAATATGCTATCTAGAGCCTAAAAGGGTTCTTCGGCTATCTCCATAGAATAACCATTTGAAGAACCCTTTTTGGTTCCAGGTAGAAGAACCCTTTTGGTTCCAGGTAGAACTGTTTTGGGTTACATGTAGGGCCCTTTCTACAGAGGATTCCTTATGGAACCCAAAATTGTTCTGCCTATAAAAAAGGGTTCTATCTGGAACCAAAGAGGGTTCTGCTATGGGGAAAGCGGAAGAACCCTTTTGGAACCCTTTTTTCTAAGAGTGTTGTGCTCTATAGACCCGTTGTCAAATTGACTATGAACCAGCCATTAGGATTAACTTTACTTTATTGAATTTAGTTGTTCAGGGACAGTGCAAATGAATCAACATTACTGTAAATGTGCCTGTTTTCAAGTGCAGTCCCTAAAACATCTTCAAAGACTAGTACAGTACCTCCTGTGTCAGTGGGGGTCTACTGCCATCCCTCAGCTGAGCTGTGTTGCCACTGTTGTAGCCAGAGGTTGGTCCAGAGGATAGGCTCAGACTCGACCCAGTGCACAGTGTACTGCTGCTGACTCTGGTCCGATACCGCAAGTCATCCTAAATGTGAATAAATGATCAGTTGACAGAGAAGAGAGAAAGATGTTTTAGGAAAACAGCAACTGATCAGAGGACAACGTAAGTCTCTGACTATAAGGTGAGTTTTTTTTCATGGTCCTTTGTGCCAGATCCATGAAAAAGAGCTCCGCCTTCTAGTCGATGTGAAAAAATAAAAGAATCCATGGAGAAAATATGCTGAACACATCTTGGGCTTTCAACTGTCTATGGAGTGTGAAACTATTGCTTCTTGCTGTGACTAACATTGACCATCTGAGACAGAGTCTGTTGCTGGAGCCGTCTTTTCTCCTGCTCTGTCCTCTCGCGGAGCCGTTCCCGTGCACGGGATATCTCTGTCATGGCCTCCTCACGGGCACGGCCGTAGTCACGCAGAAGATGCTCTATCTCAGGGGGATATTCACCCTCTCCTCTGGGTGGATCTGGGATCCTGGGGAAAGATGAGGAAGATTTACAATCAATCAACTGATGAATCAATCAATCAACAACTGTATAAAGTCCCTTTTAGAATAATATTTGTCACAAAATGTTTTACACTTCAGACACTTGAGAATTGGACATGGAAAACCGTTGAGCAACGTAGAAATAATCAAAACCAAAATGTGACTTGGTGTGGATTGTGGAGTGTCTTACATCCTGCTCGTCACTACCTCCTGACGGAGCTGTTGAAGGTAGCCTCTGCAGCGACTGGGCAGGGCTGAAACTCTGGGGTCTTTTTGAGGGGATCTGGGTTGAGGAGGGGACCGGGTGAAGTGGTGCTTGCTGGGGCTGAGGCTGCGAGTCCTACGGCAGGTCTGAAGCTGAGCTTCCCTGTCCTTTCTCAAACTCTCAATGCTCCTCCGGTGCCTGATACAAGAGGAACATAGGGAATAATTTACATTTTATAAACTACAATTTTAAATTCATCTAATTACATCATAATATCAACACAATCACATCCTTAGGGACATTTAACCTTACTGGTCATAGAGCTGCTGTTTGGTAGGGACAGGGGACGGTTCCTCCTCCTTGGTTCCACCAGATGTCAGCATCTTTAACAACGTGTCCATCTCTCCCAGACCGTAGTGCAGGTTGGCTTCAGTCAGCTCCAAGGTCAGATGATGAGGGTTCATGTTCAGTTGGACCGTAGCCATGACCTGCTCGCGCTCTTTACGTAGCCTCTCTATCTCTCTTGTCTTCTTGTCCTTATGGAACATGGGCTCTGGACTCAAGCTGGACTCTGACTCCTGGCTCTCCAGCTCAGCCCACTCTGGCTGGTTCCTCTGTGCTTCATGACCAGTAGGTAGATACACGGCTGGTTTCATTAAACTATTAGTCCGTCCTATCTCAGAGGGATGCTGACTGATACCAGACCAGTTGGTGAACTTGTTGTGCACAGGTAGGTCCTCAGGGAGCCGCTGGTGATCTAGCTGATGTGGGGAGTGTTGGAAGTTGGGAGTGTGGGTGACTGGGTTGGTGTTCACTAGAATGTCTGTGTTGCACTCGCTTGGGCCCAACGACACCATGTCATCCTCCTGAACATGGATGGTGCTGTCACTGATAGGGGATTGTTCATAAGCACCAGAGAAGTGCTCCACTGGACGCTCTGATGATCTACTGTTGTGGGAATCTATTGAATGTCTTCTGTAGCTTAGTTGATCTCCAAAAGTAGTGAAGGATTTCTCCTCCTGTTTGGACTCAACAGTCTGACTAAAGATGAGAGAGGTGTGGTTCTGCATAGCGACTCTGTTACTGCTTAGAACAGAAGGAAGGGACCATATTGGACGTTGGCTGGTTTTGTGCCATACGCTCATTTCCTTTTCTTCGTCCTGGATGACAACGCTGGTTTCATTGTGGATGTAATTGTCGATAGACGAACTAAGACTTTCTGAGCATCCATCAGGCCCTTTTGGTCTTGAATGGCTGAGGGCACTCACATTCTCGAGGAATATCAATCCCATTGATTTTGTGGTGGAGTTATCACCTGGCTTGTCACACAGATGAAGGGAGTTATGTCCTGATATCTTATCATTCTTTATGAAAGACATGCATGTTTTGTGTCCGCTGTAACTTAAACAAGGTGTTGACTGGTCCGAAATGTGGTGTTTACTTCTATTTTGCGTCTCAAACTTCTGTTCTTCTTTGGGACTCTGTAAATACTTTATTCTGCTCTGGTTGGAACCAGCCCTGGGACGCACAGTGAGAATGGGTGAGCATGCACGGTCTGTGAAGCTCACTTGTTTTCTATAGCCTATTCCCGGGTCACTCCTTCTCAAGATATTATGGCATTCTGGTCTGAGTATTTCTGACAAATGATGGCAGACTTCAGATACTCCCAAGCTTTTGGAGGAGGACACTCTTTCAGGATTGCAGTCCTCATTGCTTATATGACGAATGGCAGGATTTGAATGATTGTGGCGTTGGACAGTCTCCAGGGAAGGGACTTTGTGTGGGAGACTCTCTGGTTCCAAGATAGATCTTTGGTTAACAGTGGAGCCATTGAGTCGCAGGTCAGGCATGCTCTGAATATTATCATCCACGTTTTTCTTGAGTTGATGTTGAAGAGGAAGCCCTTTGTCTTGTGACACAGTGAGAACTTCTGAGCCAATCACTTTGACTATCACATTAACTTCATGGGCTTTGGACCTCTCTGTGGACAGAGTTTGGGGGATAGACATTTCGTCTTCAACGGGTGTTAAAGTCCTTTCGGTCTGGATCCCAATATCTACTGCAGTTTTGGTTGAGCAGTCTCTCTTCATCCAATCTGTGGAGGAGTACAGATGAGATGAAGATTTAACATTTCTTATCAGGCTATGTTTGAGGCTTTCGCCAGACCTCATACCCTGAACATTCCCCAGAAGATCAGACGTGTTTACTATCAGCTGTGAGAGATGCTCAGACATGTTCTGAAGGCTGGCCCATGTGGTGGTCTCTCTACAGGCCTCTGTGGTCTTCGGCAACACTGGTACCTGAGTGCTGCTCTTTCTGTGACGTTTGTTTCTCCTCTGTAGATCACCATGATTGATCGTTGTCTGAGTCGTGCTTTCTTGAGTGAAGGTTGTCTGGGTGCTCTGGTCACATCTGGTGTTTGTTTCAGACCTCTGAAACCCGTTACCCTGAAACGCCTGCTCTGAAGAGTCGTAAACCAACATGATCTCATCCACCTGGCCAGTGCTGTTACCAAGATCTCCAGATACATTGTAGCAAGAAGATGAGTTACAGCTCATGGTCAGAGTCACTTGTTGATTGTGATCGTCAACACCGGAGACTTGGTTAGTACGTTCTTTCAGATGGGCTTTGAGGGACGTTTGATCTTTGAAGTCTTCCTCCATGATGCTCAGGGTGCTGGAGAGTCCATTGTTGTTGGCGTAAGTGCTCAGGTGGGAGTTGAAAGGAGAGTTCTGCACGTTTAAACCATTGTCGACACTGCAGCATCTAGTGACGTGTTTGGTAGTGGAATCCAGCAGCGGTGATTTACAAGAAATGTCAGCGGCACTTCCAAACACCTGGTTCTTGTAGCAGCTTTGGTTTGGCTCTTCTTCTTGCCATTGGTGAGCAAAGGGATTGATGTCGCTGGAGGCAAAATGCATTGGCAAATCTTGAGTCTTTGGTGTGTAGTGTGACATCTCAGTTTCTTTGATACTGGAAGACATGATTTTCTCCCGATTTGTCCTTTTCTCTATATGTGGTGATTGTCCATTGGGGCTGTGTTCTTTCTGACCCAAACTGATGCCAACTCCAGCTTTATCATCATATTTATATGGGGTCTGGTCAGTACAAGCTTCCATAGTGTGATTGTCTTTTGACTGTGGCGATTGTCTTTTCACTAGAGACATTTCTCCACCATTGCATTGAATCATCTCCTCTAATTTTCCATTAGTTTGAGTTCCTGACTTCATTCTTGTTGATGAAGACCTGTTTTGATCCAACCTGGGAGGGATTTTCTCTTCTTCATCTGAGGAAGACTTGAGTGTGGAGTCAGAGGATGAGCTATGAGGTGCCTGGGCTTTGGACCTTCTGAACCTCTTGGACTTCCCCTTCTTGTAATGAACAACACTACTGCCACAGAACTGATGAGATTGCCTGCAATTAGATGTTTTGGTATTTCCCTCTCTGGACATGATATCTCTGCAAATGTCACCCAATATCTTCATATTAGCATCACTACTTCCATGTGTTATTTGGGATGGAGAAGATCCAATACTATGTATTTTACTTGGTACATCAAACAAGGTTCCAGGAGATTTTGCCAGAGATCCATCAGTCCTTGACCCTTCTTCATTTTTAGCCACATTGCACTGAATCTTCAGCCATTTTTCAACATGACATGTTTTGTGTTTTACACTGGGATGTTTATTTTTAGGATCAGGATCGACGGTCACACAAGTCTTATGAAATTTGTCTACCTGAGTTTCAGATGAGCATTTTGACTGTGATAGTTCCTGACTCAGTGAGCATTTTGACTGTGGTAGTTCCTGACTCAGTGAGCATTTTGACTGTGGTAGTTCCTGACTCAGTGAGCACTTTGACTGTGGTAGTTCCTGACTCAGTGAGCACTTTGACTGTGGTATTTCCTGACTCAGTGAGCATTTTGACTGTGGTAGTTCCTGACTCAGTGAGCACTTTGACTGTGGTAGTTCCTGACTCAGATTTGTTGCATAGGGAGGGTCTTTTTGGAGCTCATTTCTGACCTCAATGTGATTTTTTCTGCCTTTCTCCTGTAGCTTCTGTGATTCACAGAAATGATTTGAGAGTGGTTGACTGTTGTGGTGCTTCTCAATGTTTTCTGGTGTACATTGAGTCCCGATTTGATCAGAGAGTGAATCTACAGCTGCTTGCCGATGACAATCATTTAAGTAAAGTTGTCCACTTGCACCCGTTGAGGTCAATTTGCATTGGTTCTTGCTTTCGCCTTGAACCTCATATTCTGAATCCATTATGAGGTCCCTTGCATGTGCAAAGGCCATATTGGGTGGCGTAGTCACTGAGGACACTGTTCCTGGGCAGTTCTGGAGAGGTTGTAGAGCACTAGATTTCAGGTTTTGCTCAGGTGAAGCGGCCTGGTTGACAGTTTGTTTATCGTTATTACTAAGACAAGCATGATGAGGATGATACTTCTCAGGACCTGTTTCTTTCTTTATGTTATCCATATGTGAAAAACGGACATCCCTTTCAAACACTTTCCCTGGAGAAAGTAAGAATTCTTTGGGTGCAGTGGAAGTGGAAGTAGACATTGAAGAACATCCCATTGGCAGCAGTACAGGCTTGTTGATGTATTCAGGTTTCCCTCGGTTGTTCAATGCCAGACTTAATTGGATCTCATGGCTTTTAACGGTGAAAGATGCTGCACCAGAATTGACACTTGCATTTGGTGTAATGACAGAACAGCCAGAAGCATCCTGACCCTTGTATTCCCTTGCATCAACATCAGTTATTCCATTTTTCAGTTGCACTTCTCTCATGTTCTCTTGAAAGCTCTTACTTAATTGGGACCCCGAGGAGATCTTTGTCCTATGGTCTGGATCATTCTCTTTACTTATCAAACTTAGTTGATTCATAGAATTTAATTTGATGGAAGTAGAGGGTCTAAGAACCTTTCCGTGGCTCATGTTTCCCATGTCTGTCGTGTTGTCCATTTTTAGAATCTCAGAATCGATACAAGACTTTTCTGATGTTGAACAAGAGCCTGGCTTAATGATTACCAGTGGATCATCAGCTATTTGATGATCCTTCACTGCTTGTAGACCTTTTGGTGAATCGCATTTGTTAGGATTGCTTGTTGGCAAGGCATTAAGGATTTGACTACTCTGACTGTCCAGTTCACTGTTACTGTTGTCTCCACCCCCATCTATAAATAACATCCTCATATCCTCCTTCATCACCTCTGAGATTCGGTGGTCTGATGTACTACAGTTACTATCGCCATGGTGATGTCCCAATCTAACATTCTCTACTTCTCTTCTCTTGCTTCCTGAGTTTAGCTTTTCACCCCGCCCTTGAAATTCTCTTTCTTCAACTTGTTCTACTTCTCTTCTCTTTTCAATAACGGCCTTCTCTCCAAAAGGAGACTCTTTATGGCCACCCGTGTCAATGGTTTTATGGCCACATGGAGAGAGATTTTCATGGGATATGTGCACAGACACTGACATTGCTACTAAAGCCGAGGTATCTCGTTGGAAGTGACCTTCATTGCAGCTCAGATTTAGTTTAAATGAATCGACTGAAGAGGAAGTTTGTTTGTCTTTTAATTCACTGGTGTTATTGTTGTCATCTGGTGAAATAACTTCCTGGCTGTTCTTGACTGTTACAGTAGACAACGCTGCGAAGTCCCCTCTGTTGTTCCTCTTTGGAATTTTCAAGCTGCCAATGAAACTGTCCTGCAGGCCTTTGTTCTTCTTTATGGAATTTTTACAAGACACCTTGAAAAACTCATGCTCTGGCAACACACAGTCCTGCTCTGGCAACACACAGTCCTGCTCTGGCAACACACAGTCCTTCTCTGGCAACACACAGTCCTTCTCTGGCAACACACAGTCCTTCTCTGGCAACACACAGTCCTGCTCTGGCAACACACAGTCCTTCTCTGGCAACACACAGTCCTGCTCTGGCAACACACAGTCCTGCTCTGTGACTTTGGCTTCAAGCTTTTGCAGAATTTTAAACTCACTTTCAAGTGATATGTCTTTGGTATTGCTTGCTTCGCAAAACTCCTCTTCTCTGACTTCTTCCATGTCTCCATCTAAATTGCATAGTTCATTATCTCCAGAATAATTATTTGGGGCACTTTCGATGGCAGGTGTCTCATTCAACATCTCACCTTCAATTTTAGGGAAAGTTAACAGACTGGCTTTTGACAGATGACTGTAGGTAGACAAACTAGTATCGGTGTAGTTTGTTAGGTCTGCTACTCCCACAAACATCACTTCTGGAGATAATGTGACCTTCTGCATCTGAGGCCCATGAAAAATGTCAGCCTCCAATGTTGATGTTGATGGGGTGCATTGAATCGTATAGTCAATGGTTGGAGCACATGCAGATCTATGTGAATGAAGCTCTGCTGAGACATCTCTACTTTGATTTTGGTGTAAACCTGGATCATTAATAGATCCCTTCAGCAAACCTTCTGAAATGACTAACTGACGTTCAAAATAGCCCTTACAACACACCGCCTCATGATTCAATGGCATCATCAAACGTAGCGGTGACATTTGGAGAAGCTGAGAATCAGGGAAATTCAAAGAATCAGTTGAAACCCCAAGTCTTTGTTCCTCTACTGGAACATGTTCGCCCTCTGTGCTGTCGGTAGATGCAGAGCTATAGGATGCAGTGGATCTAAATCCACACTGACAGTCAGACAGATCCACACTGATGGGGCTAGGACTACTGTTGCTGTCCAACGCACCATGACTAAATACCATCCTCCTCCTCAACACGGCAGAGTCCCTAAGGATCCTAGGACTATCTGCTGCATCAGTGTAGGACCATGCATCTGTAAGCACTAGCAAACTCTCTGGTTCCCCCACACTACAGCTGCTCAGAGAGCAAGGGCTGCTGGTCAACATGGTGTGGACATGTCCAAGCTCTTCACTCAGCTTTGATACAGGGTCCCTACACCTGGGTTCTTTTGCTGGCTGATTTTGGTACAGTGATTCCCTTGTTGCGCCGGTTGCTTTATTGACTCGGGTTTTAGGACCGCCATGATGGCTCCAGGAAGCCTCTGCTGGCATTTCATTAGGTTTCTCAATGTCTTCTCTTCCCTCTTTAGTTGGCTGAATCTCCGACGCCATGTTTATAGTTTTTCCAATCGAGGGATTGAGACAACCCCTCACCACAGAGTGACTGGGTACTACCACAGTCCGTCTCTGTGCAGGCCTTGCTGCAATATGCTTCCCTCTGCTCTTCATAGCCAGTGAGTCCTTTGACATCTGACTGTCTTCACTCTTTCCTTCGCTCTGGATAGCCTCCTCCTGCTTCAGCTGCTCTGCCAGGACTGTAGCGTAGACTGAGGACAGGGAGTCCACAGAGAACAAGCTGTCACAGTCTGAGGATTGGTCACCCTCCTCTTCTTCCTCACCGTCATACTTCTCCGATCCTGCCAGTCCCAATCCCTGCGGTCTCTCCACCCACCTTAGGGTGCTGGTCTGGTTCATCAGAGTCTCTGCACTATGCCACCATCTTTGTCTCCACCCACAATCATGTGAAGGATTCTTCTGATCAAGGTCCTCACATGAGACAGTTGTTTTCATCGTGCATTTCTTCCTGCTCATCTTGACGCCTTCAACACCTCGCTTTAGTTTCCAGTGAAATCGGCTTGCTGTTTTACCACTAGGCTTGGTCCCTCTGCCTCCAATACTCAATCCTGATGGTGGTTTTCTAAACACCCTGGCTAACGGTGTCTTTATCCCAGGGCCGACTGAGCGTGATAAGACCTTCTGGATCGTTTCCAAGCCTTTGCTACTACCACGGGGAAGGCTCTTCACTCCCTGACATGGAGCCCGCTGAGTCTGCCTGATAGATTCGCTTACTGTAACTGTGGGTCCCTTTATGATGACATTACTGCTTGACTGTAGGGTCGCTCCATTTGGTGATGGTGATGGGTTCTGATTGTTCTTGAATGTAAATTCAAGTCCATGTTTTGGAAGCAGTGGTTTCCTCTCAGGTCTTTCATGGCATGGCGGCTGAATTAGAGCCTCCTCCTTCACAGGCGGCTTGAGGTTCTCTGAGGAACTTGCTCTAGTCCTGTACCCATGCACCTGACTACTGTGTTGTGTTCCTGAGGAGAATGTGTTGGAGCGACTCCTTGTCCTCTCGCGTGGAAGACATTTATCAGACACCCACTGTCTGGAACAGATGGATCCAAATGTCAGTTCAGATAGTCTGTTTCTCTTCAGGAAGTGGCTGTTGGGGAAAACAAAACAAAACAAGGGATAAGGACATTATCATTTACAACATAAATATTAGCTTGAATAAATATCTATGTGGGAGAGTAGCCTACTTGTGCTGACCTGAAGATTGGGGTGTGTTGGGGGTATAAGCGGGAGAGCAGGTCTGATGAGACAGAATGCCTGCGCAAAACAGGTTGACGTCCTCTTGACCTTGAGGGGGACCCCAGGCCAGGAGACACAGGGCTCTCTAGTCCAGGTGGCAGGGCCTTCTCTAGCCTCTGCAGTTCCCTCTTAGCGTCCAGTAGATGGCGCTTGCGAGCGATCCTCTCCAGCTGGTAGTGCAGCCTTTTGCGTCGAACATGGCTCTCGGCGCGCCGCAGGGTATGATGTCTTGACAACTCCTCCTGAACCACCTTCTGCCTGTATAGAACAACTCTTTGATCACTCTCTTCATCAGAACCTTCCGAATCTTCCGTTAGCAGGCTGTCTAGGATAGGAGCTGGTATAGGATCAGTCGGTATAGGATCAGTCTGTAAAGGATCAGCCTGTAAAGGATCAGCCTGTAAAGGATCAGTCTGTAAAGGATCAGCCTGTAAAGGATCAGCTGGTGCAGGATCAGTTTGTATAGGATCAGTCTGTAAAGGATCAGCCTGTAAAGGATCAGCCTGTAAAGGATCAGTCTGTATAGGATCAGTCTGTAAAGGATCAGTCTGTAAAGGATCGGTCTGTAAAGGATCGGTCTGTAAAGGATCAGTCTGTAACAGTATCACAGATCAGTAGCGAGAAGGATCGGAGGACCAATGCGCAGCGTGGTAAGTATCCATAATGTTTAATCAAACACAACAGAACACTGGAACAAGACAATAAACAGTCCCGTGTGGTAACAAACACTGACACGGAAGACAAACACCCACAACTCAAAAGTGAAACCAGGCTACCTAAGTATGATTCTCAATCAGGGACAACGATTGACAGCTGCCTCTGATTGAGAACCATACCAGGCCGAACACAGAAATCCCAAATGATAGAAAAACGAACATAGACAACCCACCCAACTCACGCCCTGACCATACTAAAACAAAGACATAACAAAGGAACTAAGGTCAGAACGTGACACTCTTAGACAATAGTCTACCTTACAGCCAGCTGCTGAGGGTCAGAAGAATATGTATTGCTGATAATGAATTAGAAAAACATGCCACCACCTTGTGCGATCGGTTTGCCTCGAAGGCTTATGATAAGAAGTTGTTGGATAAGTGTGTTTGTAAAGTACGTAATGTTACACAGGACAGCTTATTGACTCCTAAACCTGCCCCTCCTAATGATCAGGCTACTGTCTCTGTCTTCTACGTATTTCTCTCCCTCTCAGGCTGATAAATCCTCCATTTAAAAAGCATTGGCATGTTCTCTGTATGGAGCCCTCTGTGGGCGGGGCTTTTCAGAATATCCCTCAATTCACTTTTAAATGTGCCAGAAACCTAAGGGACTGCCTGGTAAGCTCAGAATAATATGTACCCCCATCAGAATTGTCTATCTACCCCCCCCTCAAGAAATGTTCCATGTCATAATTGTGTGAACTGTGATGCAATAATCAAGGGAAAGGAAAGAAATGGGGTAGAATTTCCTTTAAAATTAACATTTGTGGTCTATTTACTGAAGTGTCTATGTGGCTATTATGTTGGAAAGTGTCAGAGACAATTGAAGGTAATATTATTACAGAACACAAGAGCAACATCAGAACAGGTGATGAGAAGCCAGACACTTCAATGCGGTCAGACATGATGTGTGTCAACTGAGGTTTCTTGGTTTAGAAGTCGTACAGCCATTTAAGAGAGAAGGTGATAGAGAAAAGTTGCTGTTACACAGAGGGCCATTTTATATCTATGTCTTGCAAACACAGATCCCTAGAGGCTTTAATGAAGAACTCCTGTGAGCAACGGGTGCCCTTTTTTTGTATAATATTCTTCATTTGAAGCTTTCCAAACGCTGCCAGAGTCTGCTGCATACGATCATTCTGACCTCTGCTGCAAAACATTTTTACATTTAAACATATCTTTCTATAACTAAGAGGTAGTAGACACTGAAGTAAGCTCTCTCTCTCTCTCTCTCTCTCTCTCTCTCTCTCTCTTCCTTTCTCTTTCTCTCTCTCTCTCATATAAATAAACAACATGCATGAAGCATTCACCATTTTATCCCTTGCACCTCCACCATCAGTAGGTTGTACTACAAAGACTAGATATCAGATATGTATGCAATGGGTCTACTATGGGAGCTCAGCAGAAACAATTGTCTCAGCGTCGTCCGGTTTAGGGGAGGGTTTGGCCAATGGGGCTTTACTCAGCAGAATCCTTTTAGCACATGTGTAGTGAGCAGAATTCAAAGATGCTCCTGACCTGTGATTGTCAGTAGTTGGTGGTGAGTTTACATTCAGTGTGTGTGTTTACCTGGAATCAGAGGTCAAGGCTTGAAAATCATTGTAGCTGCAGTTCAGTGCACCTTCACTGGCCTGTCAAGCGGATAATATGAGTTATCAATCAATCCCCCCAAAATCAGGAGCTTCTTCACGATCACAACATTACCGGTCAGTAGCACCCACCCGTCTCTGTTCTCTCATGACCTCAGCCTCTGCTGGGTGGTTGAAACGGAACTTGTGGACACCTCCAAGTGTGATCAAGGTCCCTGAAGATAGAGAGAGAGAGATACAAACTGAAAAATTGCCGTGGATGTTGAGGCCCAAAGCGCTACTCTAAATGCTCCTTTGTGTACTGTAAGCCATCAACTGAATTGTCCCTGTCAACTGAAGTGTAACGAGAAAGACACTCTTTAACCAGGGATTAAAACGTGTGTGAGAACCAGGTGAGGGCCTACCTTGTGCCAGTCTGCAGGGCTCCGTCACCTCCCTGTCTTTGATCATGCAGACAGTCCCTGGCAGCGGCCTCAGGGTCACAACCCCAGACTGGTTCTCTATCTCACAGGTGGTGCCGCCCTGGAGGACTGGAGAGGAGAGACATACCACAAGGACTCAAAAATAAAACACACATTTGAAGTTGCAATTCTCCCTAAAATACATGTATTGCATGCGCAATATCTATATGACTTCTGCCTACCTATTTGTGATTCAACCAGTTTGTCCTGAGGTCCAATCCTTGTTACCCCCTCCTACAACAGACAGAGGGCAGCCAAGAGTTTAGGATGACAGAGAATTGAAACAGTGGTTTGTTGAGGGGAAAAGATCAACAAACGCACAGTTGGGTTGAGATAAAATGACTAACACACAGTGTTCTACTATGTCCAAATATGACTTCCACAGAACTCCGGTGTCAGGTAGCCTAGTGGTTAAGAGCGTTGGGCCAGCAACTGGAAGATTGCTGGTTCAAATCCCAAAGCCGACTACGTGAAAAATCTATCGGTGTTTCTTGAGAAAAGCACATAACTGCTCCTGTAAGTTGCTATGAATAAGAGTGTCTGCTAAATGACTGAATATTTGATGAATATTTCTTTCAACTCTGACCCCTACACTTACACCTACACCTGTCAGTAAAACAAGTATTTGTTTATCAAATGCTATCTTGTGGGAAAAAAGGCTATATTATGTAACTACAGGAACACTATGGATTCCCAGGTGGTTTCCGCTCTTTAAATACAGTGGTATAATCGCCAGGCCTAAAGACATTCTAGCCGCTGTGAGAATCAGGACAGTCATAGCTACATCCCCTGAGCGCCTCACAACGGAATGCCTCTTATCCAATCACATTCAGCCATTAGAGAAGTGAAAACACGAGGAACGAGGGAGAAACATGAGAAGGGATGAAGTGAGATGCATCTGGTACAGCGAGCAGAACAGAGAGATGGAAGAACAGAATGTAATAGACCAAAAGAGAGACATTTTAGTCAGAGAAAGTCAAGAACAGAATGTACAGAGGTAGTATAGAAGAATGTCAATGGTTCTGTGTGTGTGTGTGTGTGTGTGTGTGTGTGTGTGTGTGTGTGTGTGTGTGTGTGTGTGTGTGTGTGTGTGTGTGAGTGTATGATTGTGGTCTGTGTATTCATGTGTGTGTGCTCATACCCTGAGGTGATAGAAGGTAACAGGAAGTGGATGAGGAAGTATGTGTTAGTATCCTAAAGTGTGTATTGTATATACCCTGAGGTGATAGAAGGTGACCCCGGTGCTGAGTACGTCCCGGTCCAGGGTAATGAGATGTGGTAACAGGGAGTGGATGAGGAACCCACCTCGGTCTCTGTTGATATCCACACTGTACTGTTCCAACAGCTCCTTCTTGTCCCGCCAGCTCTCTGACCAGTCCTTCGTCAGCTCATCCACCTGGAGGATGGAAGAGGATTGATTGATTGATTGATTGATTGGTTTGAATGAATAGAAAATACATGTAAAGTCCTTTCAGCTGGAGACAGTAGGTTCAGGTATAGTAGAGAGTAGTGATGTCAGGAAAGGATAAAAGAAGTAAAAGTGGAGAATACAATTCTGGAGCAGCGTCAAGTAGATATCTAATATATCGTTACTCTACCTTTAGTTCGTTCTGCAACACGATGTCAGACAGACTCCCGTCTCCCTGATCACTCAGAGAAGGGCCAGGATTCTGTTGCTACGATGGAATTAAAGGAGAAATAACACATTTTGGTCAATTTAGCAAAGACAAATAACATGAAGGCAGTGAGCACTAATAATCTGACATCAAAACCAGGTGATCTCAGATGATTCCATTCCTAATAATAATCCAGGACGATAAGTACCATCTGGAAGCTGAGCAGCGTACTCTTCAGCCTGTCTATCTCCTCACGTAGCTCTCGGATCAGCCTCACACTCGCATCCTGTAGAAAGACATCCCATTTCATCTGAAAACATTTCTCTACGGTGTCCCCGACTGAACAAATTCAGACCTCACAGTAATAAAAGGCAGTGGATGACATGACAAGGCAATGGCCCCACAAATACAGAACAACATCTCCAGAAGCCTTACCTCATTGACCCTGGGCTTGTTGACGATGTTCCTAGCGTGAGCAGCATAGCGCAGGGTGCTGAGAGTCTCATTGTAGCTGCTACTGGATGGGGACACAGCTGCAACAGACAGGGAATCACATTTACCACTCTAACAATAACACTACAGCCATGACAACCTCTGTGACTCAATACTGTAACAATAACACTACAGCCATGACAACCTCTGTGACTCAATACTGTAACAATAACACTACAGCCATGACAACCTCTGTGACTCAATACTGTAACAATAACACTACAGCCATGACATCCTCTGTGACTCAATACTGTAACAATAACACTACAGCCATGACAACCTCGGTGACTATATCAACAACTACTATTGGTCTGGAAAAAAAGACAATGTCCATCTTATAATTCCAAAGTCCAACAAACATTGGCACTATTACATCAAATAAGCATTTCACTGTAAGGTGTAACTTGTATTCGGCGCACGTGACAAATAAACTTTGATTTGATCAAGTACTTCCCTCTAGTCCCACTAGTTTACTCAAATGTGTTTAGCCAATGTTTGTGACTGGATAGTCTCGCTTGCCAGACTCAGTGGCAGTGTTCCACAAAGCGATTGTAGGAAGAGACTACAACTCACTGGCGATCATGATGGTCTTAGCGTTTCCTCCCAGGCTGTCTTTGAGAAGCCAGGTGAGGACTGAGTCCCTGTAGGGGATGAAGCAGTGTCTTCTCCCTCCTCCACCACCACCACCAGACAGACAGCTGGTGTGACTGGCCACACTGCTGCCCTCACCCTCACTGGCCACACTGTTGATGCTCTGACAACTACTGGACATCTGAGAGTTCTGGGCTAGAGAGGGATGGACAGAGACAAGGGGAGGGTTGGGTTATAGAGACAGGAACAGAGACAAGAGGAGGGTTGGGTTATAGAGACAGGAACAGAGACAAGGGGAGGGTTGGGTTATAGAGACAGGAACAGAGACAAAGACAGGGAAAGAGAAAGGGACAGGTAGAGAGAGGGAAGGACAAGAGAGAGGGACAATATGGAGACAGAGTTAGGGAGAGATACAGGGACAGTGTAACGGATTGCGTTAAATGTAGGGTAGTCTCGCTTGGCTCATCTCACAGTGTAGACTGTAGGGCACTGGGTCAGTTACGTGAGGCATACTTCTAGAGAACATGATCTACAAATATCACCCTTGTATGAATGAAATATGTTCATATCATATCAATATGTTCACCCTGTCTGAAATAAAGATGTTCATATCACCCTGTCTGAAATAAAGATGTTCATATCACCCTGTCTGAAATAAAGATGTTCATAATCACCCGGTATGAATGAAATATGTTCATATCACCCTGTATGAATTAAAGATGTTCATGTCACCCTGTATGAATGAAATATGTTCAAGTCACCCTGTATGAATGAAATATGTTCATATCACCCTGTATGAATTAAAGATGTTCATGTCACCCGGTATGAATGAAATATGTTCATATCACCCTGTATGAATTAAAGATGTTCATGTCACCCGGTATGAATTAAAGATGTTCATGTCACCCGGTATGAATAAAATATGTTCATTTATGTTCAGTATGTTGTTTTGTACGATAAGCTAAATTTTGACAAAGAGATGGAACAACAGAGATGGGATTTAAAGGGATTTGAGAATAAAAGTCAGTACTTCAAATTAAAAGTCCCCTTTATTTACCCAGAGCAGAGATGACGATACCCAGTGTCACCAGGGACTTGTTGATGTTGGATCCCTCAGTGAGTCTGTCTCTGCAGTAGTGGGGGTCTGCTCTCTCACTTTCATAGCAATAAAACACAACACACACTGGAGATTACATCGTCTACAGAGAAACGCAACACTGGAAATCAGTGGAGGCTGCTGAGGGTAGGATGACTCATAATATGGCTGGAATGGAGCAAATGGAATGGCATCAAACACAAGGAAACCATGGAAACCATGAGTCTGATGTATTTGATACCATTCCACTAATTCCACTCCACTCATTACCACAAGCCCGTCCTCCCCAATTAAGGTGCCACCAACCTCCTGTGATGGAAATGGTATCTACTGAAAAGCTGTGTTGTGATAAAATGAAAGTGCCGGCTCAGTGAACACACAGTCGTGGCAGAAGAGATGCACTAGGGGGCAGCTTGGTCATGTATACAAAGACCTTCTGGAATGATAAGGCTGATATCCGTCTCTAAATGTTGTCTATCACTAGCAGCACCAAATCACCAAGTAATATTCTGAGTATGTACTTGGCGAATAAAAATGATTCTGATTCTGAATAAGCATGGCGACCTCTTTAACAAACTCACCTGCCAGCCAGGTCTACCAGGTTGATCTTGCTTACAATCTCTGAGGGAAGGTTGTCCTCCAGAATAGCCTATATGGGACAAAAAAAACATACTTTTTCAATGCTTTAATTGCAGTAAGAACTACTGTGATTGGTGGATTAACAGGGTCATGACCTGGGTGAGTGAATCTAAGTGCTGGGACTGGATTGACACCGGGTTGTGACCTCACCTGGGTGTACTGGATGGTGAAGATGGCATGGGATCTGCTGCTAGCGTCGTGGATGTGTGTTGCCGCGGTGATGCGGTTGGCAATGCCCTCCTCCAATAGGTCCACCGCCTGCTTGTAGTCAGACACCACATGCTGGGACAGGTCTGAGGAGAGGACAGACCGACAATTCTTTAACTAAACAACCCTGGTTGAGATGGCATTGGTGTGGGATTAGGAAGTGATGAGCAACTAAGTTCTGTTGCCTCAGGATTCCGGTTTGTCAGTAGAAAAAACTCCCAGCACAGAGCTGCATACGTTTTGTGTCACAGCCACAGTAACCCTCAACTTCTAATTTCCAAATTATGACATTCTTTTTCTGCAGTAAATTTAGAAGTCAGTGATGATGAAAATGTTTTAGAATGCTTCTTAGACCAAGAGACTTAACGGTGGTTAGGGTTTGGGAACGAGAGAGAGACAAAGGGACTCTGGAGAACCAAACATTACAATATGTTCAGTGTGTAGAGTAGAGCAATGTGCCTCTTAATGCCACCGGGAAGTGACATCACTTCCTGTGATACTCTGGGATATCTCCTGACACGGACAATGAGTGGATGTTGGGCTTGAAGGAATAGAGGGAGAAGGGGAAGAGAGAGACAAGTCATGCAGAAGAACAACTTTCTGGTTGTTATGAGTGAGATTAACACGATTAAATTAGCAAGAAATGTATAGGTGATCAAATTGTACAACTGAAGACAAACACAGGAGGAAAATATTGGCAGAGAGTGAGTTCAAATCTGTCAGCTGTCAGCTAGCAAGTGTAGTACACACTTGTTAGTAGACACTTGTTCTGCCCTTCACCTTGTACATAGGGTCCTTTCTCAGGATGCTCCCTAACCCGTAGGGAGGGTTTCTTCTTCTGCTCTCTGCCTCGCAGCAGGTCACGAACACGCTCATTGTAGATCTCCAGGAAACTGCAGGTGAAGAATAGTAAATAATACACTCACTGATAGTCAGAGTCAGACCACCACTCAAACACAATGTTCCCTCGTACCTCAAACACACAGACCCCTCTTACCTGATCTCAACCCTGCTTGAGTTGTGTCCTTCAGGGAATGTGTCATCAGATTTGAACAGGCCCTGTAGAGACCAGACAGGTAGAACTGGTCATTAACCAGGACACTACCTCACCAGGACCCTGTAGACTGATTTATAGGACCATTACCTTACCTGACAAATCCTGGGGGTCAGGCCCATGGAGTCCTGAGAGGAGGAGGAGGAGGAGGAAGTGAGGGGGGGAGGGAAAGAGAACAGTCATTAACTCCATTGACACTGTGTCTTCTTTCAACACATATAGCAGAGCGGAGAATGCCGACAGTTCCAGATGATATGATAGGTATCACTTTCCTTACAACACGTTATAACTGCATCGTAATGCATTATGCCTGCATTAAGTCAAGTGTTACCATATGATAGTTATAATCCCCTCCTCACCAGTGTGCCCATCATGGTGTAGGTCTTGCCAGTGCCAGTCTGCCCGTAGGCAAACAGACAGACGTTGTAGCCCTCTGACGCACCAGCCAGCACCATCACTCCCAGGTCCTGGAACACCTACAGGAGAGCACACAAACCCAACTACTATATAGTAAAGATGGGAAAGTGTTGGGTCACAACAACACAACGACAGGCAGTGTTTATTAAGTTCAACGTTTAAGGGCTACAGTTAGAAGACGAGGGCATGGGCGAGAGCAGTTAGCGTCCTCGGTGTGATACATTGACTAGGGCATGGGCGAGAGCAGTTAGCGTCCTCGGTGTGATACATTGACTAGGGCATGGGCGAGAGCAGTTAGCGTCCTCGGTGTGATACATTGACTAGGGCATGGGCGAGAGCAGTTAGCGTCCTCGGTGTGATACATTGACTAGGGCATGGGCGAGAGCAGTTAGCGTCCTCGGTGTGATACATTGACTAGGGCATGGGCGAGAGCAGTTAGCGTCCTCGGTGTGATACATTGACTAGGGCATGGGCGAGAGCAGTTAGCGTCCTCGGTGTGATACATTGACTAGGGCATGGGCGAGAGCAGTTAGCGTCCTCGGTGTGATACATTGACTAGGGCATGGGCGAGAGCAGTTAGCGTCCTCGGTGTGATACATTGACATGGGCGAGGGTTATCCTCGGTGTGATACATTGATGAGGGCATGGGCGAGCAGTTAGCGTCCTCGGTGTGATACATTGACTAGGGCATGGGCGAGAGCGTCCTCGGTGTGAGCGTCCTCGGTGTGATACATTGACTAGGGGCATGGGCGAGAGCCTCGTGTGATACATTGCGTCCTCGGTGTGATACATTGATGAGGGCATGGGCGAGAGCAGTTAGCGTCCTCAGTGTGATACATTGATGAGGGCATGGGCGAGAGCAGTTAGCGTCCTCGGTGTGATACATTGATGAGGGCATGGGCGAGAACAGTTAGCGTCCTCGGTGTGATACATTGACTAGGGCATGGGCGAGAGCAGTAAGCGTCCTCGGTGTGATACATTGACGAGGGCATGGGCGAGAGCAGTTAGAGTCCTCGGTGTGATACATTGTGTCATGGAGTGTTTTGTCGGACTACAGTACATCCAGATTAGATCCAGCCAGGCACAACGCTGTGCCACCCAGCCAGTGTACTGGGTTGTTGCTTCCTGCAGAGACGTTTGGGTAAGGTGATACATTGCAAAGCCAGGGGCATCAGTTAATACGTCCTCGGTGTGATACATTGAGTAAACACCCTGCTAAAGCAAGGAGGAGGGGGCGAGAGGCGTCCTCGGGTGATACAGGGGCATGGGCGAGAGGAGAGTCCTCGGTGTGATGTGTCAGGAGTGTTTTGTCGGACTACAGTACATCCAGGAGCCAGGCACAACGTTGCCACCCAGCCAGTGTACTGGGTTGGCTTCCTGCAGAGACGTTTGGGGGAGCAAAGCCAGGAGGCCGGGTGGCTAAAGGGACGGGAGGCCGGGTGGCAGGACGGGAGGCCGGGTGGCAGGACGGGAGGCCGGGTGGCAGGACGGGAGGCCGGGTGGCAGGACGGGAGGCCGGGTGGCAGGACGGGAGGCCGGGTGGCAGGACGGGAGGCCGGGTGGCAGGGCCGCAACGGTGGGGGATTTGAAAGCTGGTTGTTGGGCAGAAAAATAAACCTCCCTGAGGAGAAGGATCGGATTGTGCAGAGATCCGGAGAAAGTCCCATACATGTAGACACATAGCCAGTCTGGGCGCATTATTTTCCTTCCTCTCCTCGGCTAGGGCGAGATCAGGGGGTTGGAGGAGTACCAACCCAGGCCTACGGATATGCATGGCACCCAGCAGCCCAGGAGGTCCCGGGCTAGGCCCAGGTAAACACACCACCAGCAGCAGGAACCTGATCCAGAGCCAGTATCACACAGGATCAAACATTGTTCCTCAGTTTTGCTTCCGTCCCTCTCTTCGCCCCTACCTGGGCTCAAACCAGGGAGCCTCTGCACACATCAACAACTGCCTCCCACGAAGCATCGTTACTCATCGCTCCACAAAAGCTGAGGCCCTTACAGAGCAAGGGGAACAACTACTTCAAGGTCTCAGAGCAAGTGATGTCATCGATTGAAACGCTATTAGCGCGCACCCCGCTAACTAGCTAGCCATTTCACACCGGTTACATCTACACCAATCCAGGGAAGGTGTTATGGTTGGATATAGCACTCAAATATTTTATTAAAGTCCATGTAAAACCACTTCAATAAGCTTCACATGATAACCAAAAGGTAAGGAGGTCAGTTTCAATGACAATGAGGCCCCTTTGTGTGAACTGTGTTAATAATCAACAAGGTAAAATCAACAGTCAAAGTTTCTCCCGCCAGCTAAGAGGGTCAACATTGACCAGAGATGTGTAGTCAGTCAGTCAGACGGTCATCAGACGGTCAGTCAGTCAGTCAGACGGTCAGTCAGACGGTCAGTCAGTCAGTCAGACGGCCAGTCAGTCAGTCAGACGGCCAGTCAGTCAGTCAGACGGCCAGTCAGTCAGTCAGACGGCCAGTCAGTCAGTCAGACGGTCAGTCAGTCAGTCAGATGGTCAGTCAGTCAGTCAGCCAGTCAGTCAGTCAGACTGTCAGTCAGTCAGTCAGACTGTCAGTCAGTCAGACGGTCAGTCAGACTGTCAGTCAGTCAGTCAGATGGTCAGTCAGTCAGACGGCCAGTCAGTCAGACGGCCAGTCAGTCAGACGGCCAGTCAGTCAGACGGCCAGTCAGTCAGTCAGACGGTCAGTCAGTCAGTCAGATGGTCAGTCAGTCAGTCAGCCAGTCAGTCAGTCAGACTGTCAGTCAGTCAGTCAGACTGTCAGTCAGTCAGTCAGACGGTCAGTCAGTCAGTCAGACGGCCA
This sequence comes from Oncorhynchus tshawytscha, assembly GCF_018296145.1. NCBI lineage: Eukaryota > Metazoa > Chordata > Actinopteri > Salmoniformes > Salmonidae > Oncorhynchus > Oncorhynchus tshawytscha. Next base: position 14,128,635 of record NC_056436.1, on the reverse strand, counting down.
GTCAGTCAGTCAGACGGCCAGTCAGTCAGTCAGTCAGATGGTCAGTCAGTCAGCCAGTCAGTCAGTCAGTCAGACTGTCAGTCAGTCAGTCAGACTGTCAGTCAGTCAGTCAGTCAGACGGTCAGTCAGTCAGTCAGGCGGCCAGTCAGTCAGTCAGACGGCCAGTCAGTCAGACGGTCAGTCAGTCAGTCAGTCAGACGGTCAGTCAGTCAGTCAGACGGTCAGTCAGACAGACGGTCAGTCAGTCAGTCAGACGGTCAGTCAGTCAGACGGTCAGTCAGTCAGACGGTCAGTCAGTCAGTCAGTGAAAATGGAGACCAGCTCGGCTAGTACCAGTAGTCTCATGTCTTATCTAACTGCCATTAACCACATGCCATAACAGAAACAACCATACAGAATCTCAGCTAAGACATGTCCACATGTTAACAGGCAAATCCTAATGGCAGTAACAGTCTATCTACGTCACCATGTAGTAAAAGGTTCACGTTTTGATATCCACATGTCAGACAAGGTCACTGAAATACATGATATTACACTACACACACAATAAACTATTTACATTGAAATCACAAGTACAATTCATGACAATATGTACATTTGGGAGACTCAAATAGTTTTGTTGATTAGTTAGGTAGGATACGGGTCATCTCTCAGTCCTGGCCTGTGGCATAGAGAGAAGGTGGGCACTGCGGGTGGATCTGCATGACATCTGTCCTTGACAGGCAGGTAACCAGTCCCTGAATGGAGACTTGAATAGGGAGACAGCCAAGGGCTCCCGAGTGGAGCAGCGGCCTAAAGCACTGCATCTCAGTGCTAGAGGTGTCACTACCGACCCTGGTTAGATCCTGGGCTGAATCACAACCGCCCGTGATTGAGAGACCCATAGGGTGGCTGGCGAACAATTGGCCCAGCGTCGTCCGGGTTAGGGTTTAGCCGGGGTAGGCCGTCATTGTAAAATAAGAATTTGATCTTAACTGACTTGCCTGGTTAAAAAAATAAAACATCCAGGCACAGTTTCTCTCATGAAGTGGGGGTAGTGGTCATGAAGTGGGGGTAGTGGTAATGAAGTGGGGGTAGTGGTCATGAAGTGGGGGTAGTGGTATTGAAGTGGGGGTAGTGGTAATGAAGTGGGGGTAGTGGTCATGAAGTGGGGGTAGTGGTCATGAAGTGGGGGTAGTGGTAATGAAGTGGGGGTAGTGGTCATGAAGTGGGGGTAGTGGTCATGAAGTGGGGGTAGTGGTCATGAAGTGGGGGTAGTGGTCATGAAGTGGGGGTAGTGGTCATGAAGTGGGGGTAGTGGTCATGAAGTGGGGGTAGTGGTCATGAAAGTGGGGGTAGTGGTAATGAAGTGGGGGTAGTGGTCATGAAGTGGGGGTAGTGGTCATGAAGTGGGGGTAGTGGTAATGAAGTGGGGGTAGTGGGGGTAGTGGTATGAAGTGGGGGTAGTGGTAATGAAGTGGGGGTAGTGGTCATGAAGTGGGGTAGTGGTCATGAAGTGGGGGTAGTGGTCATGAAGTGGGGGTAGTGGTAATGAAGTGGGGGTAGTGGTAATGAAGTGGGGGTAGTGGTCATGAAGTGGGGTAGTGGTCATGAAGTGGGGGTAGTGGTCATGAAGTGGGGGTAGTGGTCATGAAGTGGGGGTAGTGGTAATGAAGTGGGGGTAGTGGTCATGAAGTGGGGGTAGTGGTAATGAAGTGGGGGTAGTGGTAATGAAGTCAGAGCATCCTTGTATCCAGGATGTGCTGAGGATGATTCCTCAAGCAGGCTTCTGGATGTGCCCCAGTTGGATGGAGAGGGCTTGAGTTAATTAAGGAGCATCGCCAAGTTGGTGTTGTGTATTCCAGGCAGGAGACGAACGTAGCCTGTGTAGATACAGTGCCTGTGGCACATTTAGCCTTTTTAGTCTGCGTAGGAAGAACGACTTCTTATTTCGCTTTCTAACCACGGACGTTACTTGGTCGTCACACTGCAGATCCTTTTGCACAATGACTCCAAGAATTTTGACTGATTGACAGACTTGCAGGTCTTTCCCGTCGATTGTAAGGGACTTGGAAGGGGCGGGTTTCTCACAAATGATATCAACGGGACCTTGCATTTAGAGGGGTTCAGGGTCAATTACCTTCCAGGACCCATTCTTCTTGG
>NC_056436.1:14111807-14126393 GCF_018296145.1 Oncorhynchus tshawytscha | reverse complement strand
TTGAATTGAAATTGAATTGAGAGAGAGAGACAAACAGTGAATTTCAGAGGTGGAGGAGGGGAAGGGGCAGGGGGTCGACAGAACCGCTGTAGCCCCCCCATCTCTCATCTGCCAAACTCACAGCCGCTCCAATAAGTCATTTTTCACAGTTAGATTTTAGCCAAAAGACGTCAATGGACAGAATCTGAATCTAGAGCACAATGCTGGGTTTTGTTACAGAATGACATCAGCCTGGAGCTTAGCATAGGGTGTTTTCTCTGTCTGTCTGTCTGTCTGTCTGTCTGTCTGTCTGTCTGTCTGTCTGTCTGTCTGTCTGTCTGTCTGTCTGTCTGTCTGTCTGTCTGTCTCACTCACTCTCTGTCTCTCTCTCTCTCTCTCTCTCTCCCTCTCTCCCTTCACCATGGGTCTCAGATTGACTCAGTCCCACAGGACTCCACCGGAAGTGAATCCAGGATACCCTGGATACACAAAACTACACTACAGCACAAAACTACACTACAGCACAAAACTACACTACAGCATAAAACTACACTACAGCATAAAACTACACTACAGCATACAACTACACTACAGCATAAAACTACACTACAGCACAAAACTACACTACAGCACAAAACTACAGCATAAAACTACACTACAGCATAAAACTACACTACAGCACAAAACTACAGCATAAAACTACACTACAGCATAAAACTACACTACAGCACAAAACTACAGCATAAAACTACACTACAGCACAACACTACACTACAGCACAAAACTACACTACAGCATAAAACTACACTACAGCATAAAACTACACTACAGCATAAAACTACACTACAGCATAAAACTACACTACAGCACAAAACTACACTACAGCACAAAGCTACACTACAGCATAAAACTACACTACAGCACAAAACTACACTACAGCATAAAACTACACTACAGCATAAAACTACACTACAGCACACTGACAGTGCCTGAGAAAAACACTACACTTAAAACCCAACACGTATCTAAAATAGTGACACTTTTTTAATGCAATTAACTGTAGAAATGATGAGCAGGTCTATTACATGAAAGGTACTGATAAAGAAAGAAAACAAAACGATTATTTTTCAATAATTACGTCTGCGTGTGAAAGTCTGGGGAAAGTTTAAACTTCTAAGACAATAAAGGTTTGTGAAAGTGCACAAACAACACAGGCTATCTGTTATCTGGCCTCTAGACCATTCCATAGTGTTCGGCTTAAGTCACCTAACACAAGCAGTTTACTTGTCAACATACAGCAATGTAAATATATTATACATTCTTCAGGACAGGCGCTAGAGAGAAGCGTAGACCTAGCAACTATATGACGTGTGACTGATAAATGTCGGCTCTGGTGCCACTGACTGTGTCAGGGTTTGTGTGGAACAGTCACACACTCACAGGCCTCAGAGGTCAGCCTGTGATCCAGTGACCGTGCTCCACAGAATTAAATAGAAAACCCATGCCCATGTTTGCCCTGCTCCTCGCCCACCACGAGTCACCAGAGGAATGTAGTGGTGGGGCCGCCCCGACAACTCAGATGGAGTGAATGGGTCGATAGAGAAAATAGAGGAAAGAGAGTGACAGTGAGAGCGATAGAGGGTGATAGGGAATTTAAATTTAATTTAATAGAGAGACAGAGAGAGAGACAAAGAGAGAGAGCGAGAGAGAGTGAGACAGAGAGAGAGACAGACAGAGAGAGAGAGAGAGAGAGAGAGAGAGAGAGAGTGAGACAGACAGAGAGACAGAGAGAGAATGAGTGGGGAGACACAGATCCACAAAGAATTAGAAAACAAACCCAATGTTGATAAACTCCCATATCTACAGGGTGAAATACCTCAGTGTGTAATCACAGCAGTAGATTCATGACCTGTTGCCACGAGAAAAGGGCAACCAGTGAAGAACAAACACCATTGTAAATACACCCATATTTATGTTTATTTATTTTCCCTTTTGTTCTTTGAAATGTCTTTATTCTTTTGGAACTTCTGTGAGTGTAGTGTTATTTTTATTGTTTATTTCACTTGTGTTTATTATCTACTTCACTTGCTTTGGCAATGTTAACATATGTTTCCCATGCCAATAAAGCCATTCAATTGAATTGAGAAGCAGAAAGTCTTCACAGTCTCCACTGACAGAGACCAGAACAACACTGTGGGACATCTAGACCAGGCCGGGGTGGGTGAAGGCTTTTCCCCATGTTGGTACACTGCTTGCATAGCTTGTCCTTGATGAAATGTTGGTTTGTAAATAAATCAGCCGGGAATCAGAGCTACAAGACAATGCAGCATTCATCAAGTTTGAGTTCTATAAATGGAACCCTAACTAACACCACACAATGTTGTAGTACATTTTCCTGCAGAGAAACGATGTCCACTAGTCTGTGTTCCGAGGGGGTGGGTCTTATTCTGGCTCCTCCTCCGCTCAGTACCAGGAAAAAGGTAGCACCCACCAATCAGAGAAACACAAACAGATCTAATCAGCCAATCACAGAGACATAAAAGGAAACGTGATGCTCAACAGAACTCTGGAGAACAGATGGAGCTGATATCCTATCCCTTTAGTGGGGGGGGGCAGTGTTAATTCCCCTGGGCTCTTCCTTCAGACGAGTGTCATGTTCATTAGGCACCAAAGGGAAAAAAACAGGGAGTGACTACCTGGATTTGTACAAATAGAAACCCTAATTTTCGTTTTCGTTTGCATGCCCTATTGAACACGGCCCAGTGGTTGTGATTGCACACCCTACCCAACGTCCCCAGGCTGCCTGACACGCACATGACTGTGGCTGCCTTCACCCAGAAGGCACAAAACATGACACAAAAACACTGTAACTAAACAATTGTAGCCGATGTGGAATCTCTAGCGGTGCGGGAGTTTAAAGAGTTGGTGTACAGAAGGGCCCAGGTTTGGCAGGACCTGGAGCTACAGTCGAGGAACTACAGTCGAAGTTCAGGTCTCAGGACTCGTTACCTCTTCCTGTGAGGCGTAGTGTGGTTCCTCTGGGGAAACAGACCAGTAGCAGTAGTCAAAACCAAACTCCAGCACCTTCTCCCTGGATTCCCCAGGGCCGTCGTAACGTCCATCCAGCTGTGGAGAGAAAGACAGGGAGAGATGGACGGACAGTTAGACAAGGGCACAGACAGACAGACATACAGACAGGGACTTGAGAGTTTAAAACTACAAACATTATACTTTGTCCATTACCGTAGGTTTCTACTAGAGACAAGTACAGACAGTGTGTTACAATAGGTTACTACTAGAGACAAATACAGACAGTGTGTTACAATAGGTTACTACTAGAGACAAATACAGACAGTGTGTTACAATAGGTTACTACTAGAGACAAGTACAGACAGTGTGCTACAATAGGTTACTACTAGAGACAAATACAGACAGTGTGTTACAATAGGTTACTACTAGAGACAAATACAGACAGTGTGTTACAATAGGTTACTACTAGAGACAAATACAGACAGTGTGTTACAATAGGTTACTACTAGAGACAAAAACAGAGAGTGTGTTACAATAGATGGACTGCTAAGTCACTGAGAGAAAAATAATAAAATGGGTTCCTGTTTATTACTGCAGTGTATTGTGGGCCGGTGCGTCTGTGGTTAAGTCGACGCCGAGCTGTCTTGTCACACACTCTTGGAAAAAAAGTGCTATGTAGAACCATACAGGAACCATTTGAAGAACCATTTTTGGTTCCAGGTAGAACTCTTTTGGTTCCAGGTAGAACATTTTTGAGTTCAATGTAGAACCCTTTACATAGAGGGTTGTACATGGAACCCAAAATTGTTTTACCTGGAACCAAAAGGGTTCTACCTGGAACCAAAAAGTGTTCTTCAAATGGTTCCTGTATGCTGCCCCCCACCTGATGAGGTGATGACAATAGCATCTGTACAGTTAAACATTTATCTGTGGAATAATACACTCACCTTTTTTTCTAAGGGTGCAGACACTCAGTCAGACATCTTACAGAGCATGTTTTTAACCAAGTTCTTTCTCTGAACTCTATGAGACTTAGAGTTCACACAACTTGTCATGGGCCATGTGTGTATGTTGTTGTAATGTGTGTTGTTGGAATGTGTGTGTGTGTTGTTGGAATGTGTGTGTGTTGTTGGAATGTGTGTGTGTGTTGTTGGAATGTGTGTTTGTTGCTGGGATGTGTGTGTGTGTTGTTGGAATGTGTGTGTGTTGTTGGAATGTGTGTTGTTGGAATGTGTGTGTGTGTTGTTGGAATGTGTGTGTGTGTTGTTGGAATGTGTGTGTGTTGTTGGAATGTGGGTGTGTGTTGTTGGAATGTGTGTGTTGTTGGAATGTGGGTGTGTGTTGTTGGAATGTGTGTTTGTTGCTGGGATGTGTGTGTGTGTTGTTGGAATGTGTGTGTGTGTGTGTTGTTGGAATGTGTGTGTGTTGTTGGAATGTGTGTGTGTTGTTGGAATGTGTGTTTGTTGTTGGAATGTGTGTGTGTGTTGTTGGAATGTGTGTTTGTTGTTGGGATGTGTGTGTGTGTTGTTGGAATGTGTGTGTGTGTTGTTGGAATGTGTGTTTGTTGTTGGAATGTGTGTGTGTTGTTGGAATGTGTGTGTGTTGTTGGAATGTGTGTGTGTGTTGTTGGAATGTGTGTTTGTTGTTCGAGATGTGTGTGTGTTGTTGGAATGTGTCTGTGTGTTGTTGGAATGTGTGTGTGTTGTTGGGATGTGTGTGTGTGTTGTTGGAATGTGTGTTTGTTGTTGGAATGTGTGTTTGTTGTTGGAATGTGTGTGTGTGTTGTTGGAATGTGTGTGTGTGTGTGTTGTTGGAATGTGTGTGTGTTGTTGGAATGTGTGTGTGTGTTGTTGGAATGTGTGTGTGTTGTTGGAATGTGTGTGTGTGTTGTTGGGATGTGTGTGTGTTGTTGGAATGTGTGTGTGTGTTGTTGGGATGTGTGTGTGTTGTTGGGGTGTGTGTGTGTTGTTGGAATGTGTGTGTGTTGTTGGAATGTGTGTGTGTGTTGTTGGAATGTGTGTGTGTTGTTGGGATGTGTGTGTGTGTTGTTGGAATGTGTGTTTGTTGTTGGAATGTGTGTTTGTTGTTGGAATGTGTGTGTGTGTGTGTGTTGTTGGAATGTGTGTGTGTTGTTGGAATGTGTGTGTGTGTTGTTGGAATGTGTGTGTGTTGTTGGAATGTGTGTGTGTGTGTTGTTGGGATGTGTGTGTGTTGTTGGAATGTGTGTGTGTTGTTGGGATGTGTGTGTGTGTTGTTGGAATGGGTGTGTGTTGTTGGAATGTGTGTGTGTTGTTGGAATGTGTGTGTGTTGTTGGAATGTGTGTGTGTTGTTGGGATGTGTGTGTGTGTTGTTGGAATGTGTGTTTGTTGTTGGAAAGTGTGTTTGTTGTTGGAATGTGTGTGTGTGTTGTTGGAATGTGTGTGTGTGTGTGTTGTTGGAATGAGTGTGTGTTGTTGGAATGTGTGTGTGTTGTTGGAATATGTGTGTGTTGTTGGAATGTGTGTGTGTGTTGTTGGAATGTGTGTGTGTGTTGTTGGAATGTGTGTGTGTGTGTTGTTGTGTGTGTTGTTGGAATGTGTGTGTTGTTGGAATGTGTGTGTGTGTGTTGTTGGATGTGTGTGTGTTGTTGGGAATGTGTGTGTGTTGTTGGAATGGGTGTGTGTTGTTGGGATGTGTGTGTGTGTTGTTGGGATATGTGTGTGTGTTGTTGGGATGTGTGTGTGTGTGTGTGTGTATGTTGTTGGGATGTGTGTGTGTTGTTGGGATGTGTGTGTGTGTTTGTTGGGATGTGTGTGTTGTTGTAATGTGTTTGTTGGAATGTGTGTGTGTTGTTAGAAGGTGTGTTGTTGTTGGAATGTGTGTGTGTTGTTGGTATGTGTGTGTGTGTGTTTGATGGAATGGGTGTGTGTTGTTGGAATGGGTGTGTGTTGTTGGAATGGGTGTTTGTTGTTGGAATGTGTGTTTGTTGTTGGAATGTGTGTGTGTTTGTTGGAATGTGTGTGTGTGTTGTTGGGATGTGTGTGTGTGTGTTGTTGGAATGTGTGTGTGTGTTGTTGGAATGTGTGTTTGTTGTTGGAATGTGTGTGTGTTGTTGGAATGTGTGTTTGTTGTTGGAATGTGTGTGTGTGTTGTTGGAATGTGTGTTTGTTGTTCGAGATGTGTGTGTGTGTTGTTGGAATGTGTGTGTGTTGTTGGAATGTGTCTGTGTGTTGTTGGAATGTGTGTGTGTTGTTGGGATGTGTGTGTGTGTTGTTGGAATGTGTGTTTGTTGTTGGAATGTGTGTTTGTTGTTGGAATGTGTGTGTGTGTTGTTGGAATGTGTGTGTGTTGTTGGAATGTGTGTGTGTTTGTTGGAATGTGTGTGTGTGTTGTTGGAATGTGTGTGTGTTGTTGGAATGTGTGTGTGTTGTTGGGATGTGTGTTTGTTGTTGGAATGTGTGTGTGTGTTGTTGGGATGTGTGTGTTTGGGATGTGTGTTGTGTTGTTGGAATGTGTGTGTGTTGTTGGAATGTGTGTGTGTGTTGTTGGAATGTGTGTGTGTTGTTGGGATGTGTGTGTGTGTTGTTGGAATGTGTGTTTGTTGTTGGAATGTGTGTTTGTTGTTGGAATGTGTGTGTGTGTGTGTTTGTTGGAATGTGTGTGTGTTGTTGGAATGTGTGTGTGTGTTGTTGGAATGTGTGTGTGTTGTTGGAATGTGTGTGTGTGTTGTTGGGATGTGTGTGTGTGTTGTTGGGATATGTGTGTGTGTTGTTGGGATGTGTGTGTGTGTTGTTGGGATGTGTGTATGTTGTTGGAATGTGTGTGTGTGTTGTTGGGATGTATGTGTGTGTGTTGTTGGGATATGTGTGTGTGTTGTTGGGATATGTGTGTGTGTTGTTGGGATGTGTGTGTGTGTGTTGTTGGGATGTGTGTATGTTGTTGGGATGTGTGTGTGTGTTGTTGGGATGTGTGTGTGTGTTGTTGGGATGTGTGTGTGTGTGTTGGTGGGATGTGTGTGTTGTTGTAATGTGTGTTGTTGGAATGTGTGTGTGTTGTTAGAAGGTGTGTGTGTTGTTGGAATGTGTGTGTGTTGTTGGTATGTGTGTGTGTGTGTTGTTGGAATGGGTGTGTGTTGTTGGAATGGGTGTGTGTTGTTGGAATGGGTGTGTGTTGTTGGAATGGGTGTGTGTTGTTGGAATGGGTGTGTGTTGTTGGAATGGGTGTGTGTTGTTGGAATGTGTGTGTGTTGTTGGAATGTGTGTGTGTTGTTGGGATGTGTGTGTGTTGTTGGAATGTGTGTGTGTTGTTGGAATGTGTGTGTGTGTTGTTGGAATGTGTGTGTGTTGTTGGGATGTGTGTGTGTGTTGTTGGAATGTGTGTTTGTTGTTGGAATGTGTGTTTGTTGTTGGAAAGTGTGTTTGTTGTTGGAATGTGTGTGTGTGTTGTTGGAATGTGTGTGTGTGTGTGTTGTTGGAATGTGTGTGTGTTGTTGGAATGTGTGTGTGTGTTGTTGGAATATGTGTGTGTTGTTGGAATGTGTGTGTGTGTTGTTGGGATGTGTGTGTGTTGTTGGAATGTGTGTGTGTGTGTGTTGTTGGGATGTGTGTGTGTTGTTGGGGTGTGTGTGTGTTGTTGGAATGGGTGTGTGTTGTTGGGATGTGTGTGTGTTTGTTGGGATATGTGTGTGTGTTGTTGGGATATGTGTGTGTGTTGTTGGGATGTGTGTGTGTGTGTGTTGTTGGGATGTGTGTATGTTGTTGGGATGTGTGTGTGTGTTGTTGGGATGTGTGTGTGTGTGTTGGTGGGATGTGTGTGTTGTTGTAATGTCTGTTGTTGGAATGTGTGTGTGTTGTTAGAAGGTGTGTGTGTTGTTGGAATGTGTGTGTGTTGTTGGTATGTGTGTGTGTGTGTTGTTGGAATGGGTGTGTGTTGTTGGAATGGGTGTGTGTTGTTGGAATGGGTGTGTGTTGTTGGAATGGGTGTGTGTTGTTGGAATGGGTGTGTGTTGTTGGAATGTGTGTGTGTTGTTGGAATGGGTGTGTGTTGTTGGAATGTGTGTGTGTTGTTGGTATGTGTGTGTGTGTGTTGTTGGAATGTGTGTGTTGTTGGAATGGGTGTGTGTTGTTGGAATGGGTGTGTGTTGTTGGAATGTGTGTGTGTTGTTGGAATGTGTGTGTGTGTTGTTGGAATGTGTGTGTGTTGTTGGGATGTGTGTGTGTGTTGTTGGAATGTGTGTTTGTTGTTGGAAAGTGTGTTTGTTGTTGGAATGTGTGTGTGTGTTGTTGGAATGTGTGTGTGTGTGTGTTGTTGGAATGTGTGTGTGTTGTTGGAATGTGTGTGTGTGTTGTTGGAATATGTGTGTGTTGTTGGAATGTGTGTGTGTGTTGTTGGGATGTGTGTGTGTTGTTGGAATGTGTGTGTGTGTGTTGTTGGGATGTGTGTGTGTTTATATTGTGTGTGTGTTGTTGGAATGGGTGTGTGTTGTTGGGATGTGTGTGTGTGTTGTTGGGATATGTGTGTGTGTTGTTGGGATATGTGTGTGTGTGTTGGGATGTGTGTGTGTGTGTGTTGTTGGGATGTGTGTATGTTGTTGGGATGTGTGTGTGTGTTGTTGGGATGTGTGTGTGTGTGTTGGTGGGATGTGTGTGTTGTTGTAATGTCTGTTGTTGGAATGTGTGTGTGTTGTTAGAAGGTGTGTGTGTTGTTGGAATGTGTGTGTGTTGTTGGTATGTGTGTGTGTGTGTTGTTGGAATGGGTGTGTGTTGTTGGAATGGGTGTGTGTTGTTGGAATGGGTGTGTGTTGTTGGAATGGGTGTGTGTTGTTGAATGGGTGTGTGTTGTTGGAATGTGTGTGTGTTGTTGGAATGTGTGTGTGTTGTTGGTATGTGTGTGTGTGTGTTGTTGGAATGTGTGTGTTGTTGGAATGGGTGTGTGTTGTTGGAATGGGTGTGTGTTGTTGGAATGGGTGTGTGTTGTTGGAATGGGTGTGTGTTGTTGGAATGGGTGTGTGTTGTTGGAATGTGTGTGTGTTGTTGGTATGGGTGTGTGTTGTTGGGATGTGTGTGTGTGTTGGTATGTGTGTGTGTGTGTTGTTGGAATGGGTGTGTGTTGTTGGAATGGGTGTGTGTTGTTGGAATGGGTGTGTGTTGTTGGAATGGGTGTGTGTTGTTGGAATGGGTGTGTGTTGTTGGAATGTGTGTGTGTTGTTGGTATGTGTGTGTGTGTGTTGTTGGAATGTGTGTGTTGTTGGAATGGGTGTGTGTTGTTGGAATGGGTGTGTGTTGTTGGAACGTGTGTGTGTTGTTGGATTGTGTGTGTGTTATTGGATTGTGTGTGTGTTGTTGGAATGTGTGTGTGTTGTTGGATTGTGTGTGTGTGTTGTTAGAACGTGAGTGTGTTGTTAGAACGTGTATCTGTCAGGAAGGTCCCTCCCTCTAAACAGTGTCTCAGAGTTTGTGTGAGGCTCTGCACACTCATAATAAACAACAGAGGAATCAGACAGGAAGTGGCCAGTCCTGACTGTAAACATCCTGTGTGAAGGAGATACAGTAAACGACACCCTCTAGACGCCCCCTTCTACTCCCTCCTCACAGAGACCTGCTGCCCCCCACCTGCCCTTAACACGTATAACACATCTAACACCTGATGAGGTGATGACAATTGCATCTGTACAGTTAAACATTTATCTGTGTAATAATACACTCACCTTGTTATTCTTTATCCTCACCAACTTGTCCTCTACCTGGACAGCAAGCCTCCCTCCAGCCACGCTTTCCCTGTGAAAGAGAGGAGACATCGTTATACTTTAGTTGAACACAAAAACGCTCATTTTGTCCCATGTGGCTCAGTTGGTAGAGCATGGCCGCTGTTACAGAGACCCTTCATTATTAGATTCATGGCTGTTAGAGACCTATCATTATTATATTCATGGCTGTTAGAGAGTTATCATTATTAGATTCATGGCTGTTACAGAGACCTATCATTATTATATTCTTGGCTGTTACAGAGACCTATCATTATTATATTCATGGCTGTTACAGAGAGTTATCATTATTAGATTCTTGGCTGTTACAGAGACCTATCATTATTATATTCATGGCTGTTACAGAGAGTTATCATTATTAGATTCTTGGCTGTTACAGAGACCTATCATTATTATATTCATGGCTGTTACAGAGACCTATCATTATTATATTCATGGCTGTTACAGAGACCTATCATTATTAGATTCATGGCTGTTAGAGACCTATCATTATTATATTCATGGCTGTTACAGAGACCTATCATTATTATATTCATGGCTGTTACAGAGACCTATCATTATTATATTCATGGCTGTTACAGAGACCTATCATTATTATATTCATGGCTGTTACAGAGACCTATCATTATTATATTCATGGCTGTTACAGAGAGTTATCATTATTATATTCATGGCTGTTACAGAGACCTATCATTATTAGATTCATGACTGTTAGAGACCAATCATTATTAGATTCATGGCTGTTACAGAGACCTATCATTATTAGATTCATGACCGTTACAGAGACCTATCATTATTAGATTCATGGCTGTTACAGAGACCTATCATTATTAGAATCATGACTGTTACAGAGACCTATCATTATTATATTCATGGCTGCTACAGAGACCTATCATTATTAGATTCATGACTGTTAGAGACCTATCATTATTAGATTCATGGCTGTTACAGAGACCTATCATTATTATATTCATGGCTGCTACAGAGACCTATCATTATTAGATTCATGACTGTTAGAGACATATCAGTATTAGATTCATGACTGTTACAGAGACCTATCATTATTAGATTCATGGCTGCTACAGAGACCTATCATTATTATATTCATGGCTGTTACAGAGACCTATCATTATTAGATTCATGACTGTTAGAGACCAATCATTATTAGATTCATGGCTGCTACAGAGACTTATCATTATTAGATTCATGACCGTTACAGAGACCTATCATTGTTAGATTCATGGCTGTTACAGAGACCATTCATTATTAGATTCATGACTGTTACAGAGACCTATCATTATTAGATTCATGGCTGCTACAGAGACCTATCATTATTAGATTCATGACTGTTACAGAGAGTTATCATTATTAGATTCATGGCTGCTACAGAGACCTATCATTATTAGATTCATGACTGTTACAGAGACCTATCATTATTATATTCATGGCTGCTACAGAGACCTATCATTATTAGATTCATGACTGTTAGAGACCTATCATTATTAGATTCATGGCTGTTACAGAGACCTATCATTATTATATTCATGGCTGCTACAGAGACCTATCATTATTAGATTCATGACTGTTAGAGACCTATCATTATTAGATTCATGACTGTTACAGGGACCTATCATTATTATATTCATGGCTGCTACAGAGACCATTCATTATTAGATTCATGACTGTTAGAGACCTATCATTATTATATTCATGGCTGTTACAGAGAGTTATCATTATTAGATTCATGGCTGCTACAGAGACCTATCATTATTAGATTCATGACTGTTAGAGACCTATCATTATTATATTCATGGCTGTTACAGAGACCTATCATTATTATATTCATGGCTGTTACAGAGAGTTATCATTATTAGATTCATGGCTGCTACAGAGACCTATCATTATTATATTCATGGCTGTTACAGAGACCTATCATTATTAGATTCATGACTGTTAGAGACCTATCATTATTATATTCATGGCTGTTACAGAGACCTATCATTATTATATTCATGGCTGTTACAGAGACCTATCATTATTAGATTCATGGCTGCTACAGAGACCTATCATTATTATATTCATGGCTGTTACAGAGACCTATCATTATTAGATTCATGACTGTTAGAGACCAATCATTATTAGATTCATGGCTGCTACAGAGACTTATCATTATTAGATTCATGACTGTTACAGAGACCTATCATTATTATATTCATGGCTGTTACAGAGACCATTCATTATTAGATTCATGACTGTTACAGAGACCTATCATTATTAGATTCATGGCTGCTACAGAGACCTATCATTATTAGATTCATGACTGTTACAGAGAGTTATCATTATTAGATTCATGGCTGCTACAGAGACCTATCATTATTAGATTCATGACTGTTACAGAGACCTATCATTATTATATTCATGGCTGCTACAGAGACCTATCATTATTAGATTCATGACTGTTAGAGACCTATCATTATTAGATTCATGGCTGTTACAGAGACCTATCATTATTATATTCATGGCTGCTACAGAGACCTATCATTATTATATTCATGGCTGTTACAGAGACCTATCATTATTATATTCATGACTGTTAGAGACCTATCATTATTATATTCATGACTGTTAGAGACCTATCATTATTAGATTCATGGCTGTTACAGAGACCTATCATTATTATATTCATGGCTGTTACAGAGACCTATCATTATTATATTCATGGCTGTTACAGAGACCTATCATTATTAGATTCATGGCTGTTAGAGACCTATCATTATTATATTCATGGCTGTTACAGAGACTTATCATTATTAGATTCATGACTGTTAGAGACCTATCATTATTATATTCATGGCTGTTACAGAGACCTATCATTATTATATTCATGACTGTTAGAGACCTATCATTATTATATTCATGGCTGTTACAGAGACCTATCATTATTATATTCATGACTGTTAGAGACCTATCATTATTATATTCATGACTGTTAGAGACCTATCATTATTAGATTCATGGCTGTTACAGAGACCTATCATTATTATATTCATGGCTGTTACAGAGACCTATCATTATTATATTCATGGCTGTTACAGAGACCTATCATTATTAGATTCATGGCTGTTAGAGACCTATCATTATTATATTCATGGCTGTTACAGAGACTTATCATTATTAGATTCATGACTGTTAGAGACCTATCATTATTATATTCATGGCTGTTAGAGACCTATCATTATTATATTCATGGCTGCTACAGAGACTTATCATTATTAGATTCATGACTGTTAGAGACCTATCATTATTATATTCATGGCTGCTACAGAGACCTATCATTATTATATTCATGACTGTTAGAGACTTATCATTATTAGATTCATGGCTGTTACAGAGACCTATCATTATTATATTCATGGCTGTTACAGAGACCTATCATTATTAGATTCATGACTGTTAGAGACCTATCATTATTAGATTCATGGCTGTTAGAGACCTATCATTATTAGATTCATGGCTGCTACAGAGACCATTCATTATTAGATTCATGACTGTTAGAGACCTATCATTATTATATTCATGGCTGTTACAGAGAGTTATCATTATTAGATTCATGGCTGCTACAGAGACCTATCATTATTAGATTCATGACTGTTAGAGACCTATCATTATTATATTCATGGCTGTTACAGAGACCTATCATTATTATATTCATGGCTGTTACAGAGAGTTATCATTATTAGATTCATGGCTGCTACAGAGACCTATCATTATTATATTCATGGCTGTTACAGAGACCTATCATTATTAGATTCATGACTGTTAGAGACCTATCATTATTATATTCATGGCTGTTACAGAGACCTATCATTATTATATTCATGGCTGTTACAGAGACCTATCATTATTAGATTCATGGCTGCTACAGAGACCTATCATTATTATATTCATGGCTGTTACAGAGACCTATCATTATTAGATTCATGACTGTTAGAGACCAATCATTATTAGATTCATGGCTGCTACAGAGACTTATCATTATTAGATTCATGACTGTTACAGAGACCTATCATTATTATATTCATGGCTGTTACAGAGACCATTCATTATTAGATTCATGACTGTTACAGAGACCTATCATTATTAGATTCATGGCTGCTACAGAGACCTATCATTATTAGATTCATGACTGTTACAGAGAGTTATCATTATTAGATTCATGGCTGCTACAGAGACCTATCATTATTAGATTCATGGCTGTTACAGAGACCTATCATTATTATATTCATGGCTGCTACAGAGACCTATCATTATTAGATTAATGACTGTTAGAGACCTATCAATATTAGATTCATGGCTGTTACAGAGACCTATCATTATTATATTCATGGCTGCTACAGAGACCTATCATTATTATATTCATGGCTGTTACAGAGACCTATCATTATTATATTCATGACTGTTAGAGACCTATCATTATTATATTCATGACTGTTACAGAGAGTTATCATTATTAGATTCATGGCTGCTACAGAGACCTATCATTATTAGATTCATGACTGTTACAGAGACCTATCATTATTATATTCATGGCTGCTACAGAGACCTATCATTATTAGATTAATGACTGTTAGAGACCTATCAATATTAGATTCATGGCTGTTACAGAGACCTATCATTATTATATTCATGGCTGCTACAGAGACCTATCATTATTATATTCATGGCTGTTACAGAGACCTATCATTATTATATTCATGACTGTTAGAGACCTATCATTATTATATTCATGACTGTTAGAGACCTATCATTATTAGATTCATGGCTGTTACAGAGA